>NW_027456818.1:0-72500 GCF_040206685.1 Ascaphus truei
CAGGGGAGAGAAGCTCTGCGTGTGGGGGGCAGGGGAGAGCCGCTCTGCGTGTGGGGGGGACAGGGCACAGACGCTCTGCGTGTGGGGGGACAGGGCAGAGACGCTCTGCGTGTGGGGGGACAGGGCACAGACGCTCTGCGTGTGGGGGGCATGGGAGAGCCGCTCTGCGTGTGGGGAGCAGGGGAGAGACGCTCTGCGTGTGGGGGGCAGGGGAGAGACGCTCTGCGTGTGGGGGGCAGGGGAGAGCCGCTCTGCGTGTGGGGGGACAGGGGAGAGACGCTCTGCATGTGGGGGGCAGGGGAGAGACGCTCTGCGTGTGGGGAGCAGGGGAGAGACACTCTGCGTGTGGGGGGACAGGGGAGAGACGCTCTGCATGTGGGGGGCAGGGGAGAGACGCTCTGCGTGTGGGGAGCAGGGGAGAGACACTCTGCGTGTGGGGGGACAGGGGAAAGACGCTCTGCGTGTGGGGAGCGGGGCAGAGACGCTCTGCATTTGGGGGGCAGGGAGTGATTCTCTGCGTGTGGGGGGACAGGGGAGAGACGCTCCACGTGTGGGGAGAGACGCTCTGCGTGTGGGGGCAGGGGAGAGAAGCTCTGCGTGTGGGGGGCAGGGGAAAGACGCTCTGCGTGTGGGGGGACAGGGCAGAGACGGTTTGCATGTGGGGGGCAGGGGAGAGACGCTCTGCGTGTGGGGGGACAGGGCACAGACGCTCTGCGTGTGGGGGGACAGGGCACAGACGCTCTGCATGTGGGGGACAGGGGAGAGACGCTCTGCGTGTGGGGGGCAGGGGAGAGACGCTCTGCGTGTGGGGGGACAGGGAGAGAAGCTCTGCGTGTGGGGGGCAGGGGAAAGACGCTCTGCGTGTGGGGAGCGGGGCAGAGACGCTCTGCATTTGGGGGGCAGGGGAGAGACGCTCTGCATGTGGGGGGCAGGGGAGAGACGCTCTGCGTGTGGGGGGCAGGGGAGAGACGCTCTGCGTGTGGGGGGCAGGGGAGAGACGCTCTGCGTGTGGGGGGCAGGGGAGAGACGCTCTGCGTGTGGGGGGCAGGGGAGAGACGCTCTGCGTGTGGGGGGCAGGGGAGAGACGCTCTGCGTGTGGGGGGCAGGGGAGAGACGCTCTGTGTGTGGGGGTGGCAGGGAGAGACGCTCTGCGTGTGGGGGGACGGGAGAGTCGCTCTGCGAGTGGGGGGACAGGGGAGAGACGCTCCGCGTGTGGGGAGAGACGCTCCGCGTGTGGGGAGAGACGCTCCGCGTGTGGGGAGAGACGCTCTGCGTGTGGGGGCAGGGGAGAGAAGCTCTGCGTGTGGGGGGCAGGGGAGAGCCGCTCTGCGTGTGGGGGGACAGGGCACAGACGCTCTGCGTGTGGGGCGACAGGGCAGAGACGCTCTGCGTGTGGGGGGACAGGGCACAGACGCTCTGCATGTGGGGGGCAGGGGACAGACGCTCTGCGTGTGGGGGGCAGGGGAGAGCGCTCTGCGTGTGGGGAGCAGGGGAGAGACGCTCTGCGTGTGGGGGGCAGGGGAGAGACGCTCTGCGTGTGGGGGGCAGGGGAGAGCCGCTCTGCGTGTGGGGGGGACAGGGGGAGAGCCGCTCTGCATGTGGGGGGCAGGGGAGAGACGCTCTGCGTGTGGGGAGCAGGGGAGAGACGCTCTGCGTGTGGGGGGACAGGGGAAAGACGCTCTGCGTGTGGGGAGCGGGGCAGAGACGCTCTGCATTTGGGGGGCAGGGGAGTGATTCTCTGCGTGTGGGGGGACAGGGGAGAGACGCTCCGCGTGTGGGGAGAGACGCTCTGCGTGTGGGGGCAGGGGAGAGAAGCTCTGCGTGTGGGGGCAGGGGAAAGACGCTCTGCGTGTGGGGGGACAGGGCAGAGACGGTTTGCATGTGGGGGGCAGGGGAGAGACGCTCTGCGTGTGGGGGGACAGGGCACAGACGCTCTGCGTGTGGGGGGACAGGGCACAGACGCTCTGCGTGTGGGGGGACAGGGCACAGACGCTCTGCATGTGGGGGACAGGGCAGAGACGCTCTGCGTGTGGGGAGCAGGGGAGAGACGCTCTGCGTGTGGGGGGCAGGGGAAAGACGCTCTGCGTGTGGGGGGACAGGGGAGAGACGCTCTGAATGTGGGGGGCAGGGGAAAGACGCTCTGCGTGTGGGGGGACAGGGGAGAGAAGCTCTGCGTGTGGGGAGCGGGGCAGAGACGCTCTGCATTTGGGGGCAGGGGAGAGATTCTCTGCGTGTGGGGGGCAGGGGAGAGACGCTCTGCGTGTGGGGGGCAGGGGAAAGACGCTCTGCGTGTGGGGGGACAGGGGAGAGACGCTCTGAATGTGGGGGGCAGGGGAAAGACGCTCTGCGTGTGGGGGGGACAGGGGAGAGACGCTCTGCATGTGGGGGGCAGGGGAGAGACGCTCTGCGTGTGGGGGGCCGGGGAGAGACGCTCTGCATGTGGGGGGCAGGGGAGAGACGCTCTGCGTGTGGGGGGCAGGGGAGAGACGCTTTGCATGTGGTGGGGAGGGGAGAGACGCTCTGCGTGTGGGGGGGGCAGAGGAGAGACGCTCTGCATGTGGGGGGGAGGGGAGAGACGCTCTGCTTGTGGGGGGGCAAAGGAGAGACGCTCTGCATGTGGGGGGAGGGGAGAGACGCTCCGTGTGGGGGGGCAGAGGAGAGATGATCTGCATGTGGGGGGTCAGGGGAGAGACTGCGTGTGGGGGGCAGGGGAGACGCTCTGCATGTGGGGGGGCAGGGGAGAGACTGCGTGTGGGGGGCAGGGGAGACGCTCTGCATGTGGGGGGGCAGGGGAGAGGCGCTCTGCATGTGGGGGGCAGGGGAGAGGCGCTCTGCGTGCGGGGGGCAGGGGAGAGGCGCTCTGCGTTTGGGGGGCAGGGGAGAGGCGCTCTGCGTGTGGGGGGCAGGGGAGAGGCGCTCTGCGTGTGGGGGGCAGGGGAAAGACGCTCTGCGTGTGGGGGGACAGGGGAGAGACGCTCTGCATGTGGGGGGCAGGGGAGAGACGCTCTGCGTGTGGGGGGCCGGGGAGAGACGCTCTGCATGTGGGGGGCAGGGGAGAGACGCTCTGCGTGTGGGGGGCAGGGGAGAGACGCTCTGCGTGTGGGGGGCAGGGGAGAGACGCTTTGCATGTGGTGGGGAGGGGAGAGACGCTCTGCGTGTGGGGGGGGCAGAGGAGAGACGCTCTGCATGTGGGGGGAGGGGAGAGACGCTCTGCTTGTGGGGGGGCAAAGGAGAGACGCTCTGCATGTGGGGGGAGGGGAGAGACGCTCCGTGTGGGGGGGCAGAGGAGAGATGATCTGCATGTGGGGGGTCAGGGGAGAGACTGCGTGTGGGGGGCAGGGGAGACGCTCTGCATGTGGGGGGGCAGGGGAGAGACTGCGTGTGGGGGGCAGGGGAGACGCTCTGCATGTGGGGGGGCAGGGGAGAGACTGCGTGTGGGGGGCAGGGGAGACGCTCTGCATGTGGGGGGGCAGGGGAGAGGCGCTCTGCATGTGGGGGGCAGGGGAGAGGCGCTCTGCGTGCGGGGGGCAGGGGAGAGGCGCTCTGCGTTTGGGGGGCAGGGGAGAGGCGCTCTGCGTGTGGGGGGCAGGGGGAAAGACGCTCTGTGTGTGGGGAGAGACGCTCTGCGTGTGGGGAGAGACGCTCTGCGTGTGGGGGGCAGGGGAGAGATGCTCTGCGTGTGGGGGGCAGGGGAGAGACGCTCTGCGTGTGGGGGGCAGGGGAGAGACGCTCTGCGTATGGGGGGACAGGGCAGAGACGCTCTGCATGTGGGGGGCAGGGGAGAGACGCTCTGCGTGTGGGGGGCAGAGGAGAGACGCTCTGCGTGTGGGGGGCAGGGGAGAGACGCTCTGCGTGTGGGGGGCAGGGGAGAGACGCTCTGCGTATGGGGGGACAGGGCAGAGACGCTCTGCGTGTGGGGGGCAGGGGAGAGACGCTCTGCGTGTGGGGGGCAGGGAGAGACGCTCTGCGTGTGGGGGGGCAGGGGAGAGACGCTCTGCATGTGGGGGGCAGGGAGAGACGCTCTGCGTGTGGGGTGGCAGGGGAGAGACGCTCTGCGTGTGGGGGGGGCAGGGGAGAGACGCTCTGCGTGTGGGGGGGCAGGGGAGAGACGCTCTGCGTGTGGGGGGCAGGGGGAGAGACGCTCTGCGTATGGGGGGACAGGGCAGAGACGCTCTGCATGTGGGGGGCAGGGGAGAGACACTCTGCGTGTGGGGGGCAGGGGAGAGACGCTCTGCGTGTGGGGGGCAGGGGAGAGATGCTCTGCGTGTGGGGGGCAGGGGAGAGACGCTCTGCGTATGGGGGGACAGGGCAGAGACGCTCTGCATGTGGGGGGCAGGGGAGAGACGCTCTGCGTGTGGGGGGCAGGGGAGAGACGCTCTGCGTGTGGGGGGGCAGGGGAGAGACGCTCTGCGTGTGGGGGGGCAGGGGAGAGACGCTCTGCGTGTGGGGGGCAGGGGAGAGACGCTCTGCGTGTGGGGGGCAGGGGAAAGACGCTCTGCGTATGGGGGGACAGGGCAGAGACGCTCTGCATGTGGGGGGCAGGGGAGAGACGCTCTGCGTGTGGGGGGCAGGGGAGAGACGCTCTGCGTGTGGGGGGCAGGGGAGAGATGCTCTGCGTGTGGGGGGCAGGGGAGAGACGCTCTGCGTATGGGGGGACAGGGCAGAGACGCTCTGCATGTGGGGGGCAGGGGAGAGACGCTCTGCGTGTGGGGGGCAGGGGAGAGACGCTCTGCGTGTGGGGGGCAGGGGAGAGATGCTCTGCGTGTGGGGGGCAGGGGAGAGACGCTCTGCGTATGGGGGGACAGGGCAGAGACGCTCTGCATGTGGGGGATAGGGCAGAGACGCTCTGCGTGTGGGGGGCAGGGGAGAGACGCTCTGCGTGTGGGGGGCAGGGGAGAGACGCTCTGCGTGTGGGGGGCAGGGGAGAGACGCTCTGCGTGTGGGGGGCAGGGGAGAGACGCTCTGCGTGTGGGGGGCAGGGGAGAGACGCTCTGCGTGTGGGGGGCAGGGGAGAGACGCTCTGCGTGTGGGGGGCAGGGGAGAGACGCTCTGCGTGTGGGGGGCAGGGGAGAGACGCTCTGTGTGTGGGGTGGCAGGGGAGAGACGCTCTGGGTGTGGGGGGACGGGAGAGACGCTCTGCGTGTGGGGGGACAGGGGAGAGACGCTCCGCGTGTGGGGAGAGACGCTCCGCGTGTGGGGAGAGACGCTCCGCGCGTGGGGAGAGACGCTCTGCGCGTGGGGAGAGACGCTCTGCGTGTGAGGGCAGGGGAGAGAAGCTCTGCGTGTGGGGGGCAGGGGAGAGCCGCTCTGCGTGTGGGGGGGACAGGGCACAGACGCTCTGCGTGTGGGGGGACAGGGCAGAGACGCTCTGCGTGTGGGGGGACAGGGCACAGACGCTCTGCGTGTGGGGGCATGGGAGAGCCGCTCTGCGTGTGGGGAGCAGGGGAGAGACGCTCTGCATGTGGGGGGCAGGGGAGAGACGCTCTGCGTGTGGGGAGCAGGGGAGAGACGCTCTGCGTGTGGGGGGGACAGGGGAAAGACGCTCTGCGTGTGGGGAGCGGGGCAGAGACGCTCTGCATTTGGGGGGCAGGGGAGTGATTCTCTGCGTGTGGGGGGACAGGGGAGAGACGCTCCACGTGTGGGGAGAGACGCTCTGCGTGTGGGGGCAGGGGAGAGAAGCTCTGCGTGTGGGGGGCAGGGGAAAGACGCTCTGCGTGTGGGGGGACAGGGCAGAGACGGTTTGCATGTGGGGGGCAGGGGAGAGACGCTCTGCGTGTGGGGGGACAGGGCACAGACGCTCTGCGTGTGGGGGGACAGGGCACAGACGCTCTGCATGTGGGGGACAGGGGAGAGACGCTCTGCGTGTGGGGGGCAGGGGAGAGACGCTCTGCGTGTGGGGGGACAGGGGTGAGAAGCTCTGCGTGTGGGGGGCAGGGGAAAGACGCTCTGCGTGTTTGGAGCGGGGCAGAGACGCTCTGCATTTGGGGGGCAGGGGAGAGACGCTCTGCATGTGGGGGGAGGGGAGAGACGCTCTGCGTGTGGGGGGCAGGGGAGAGACGCTCTGCGTGTGGGGGGCAGGGGAGAGACGCTCTGCGTGTGGGGGGCAGGGGAGAGACGCTCTGCGTGTGGGGGGCAGGGGAGAGACGCTCTGCGTGTGGGGGGCAGGGGAGAGACGCTCTGCGTGTGGGGGGCAGGGGAGAGACGCTCTGTGTGTGGGGTGGCAGGGGAGAGACGCTCTGGGGGGGGACGGGAGAGAGAAGAGGACGGAGAGACGCTCTGCGAGTGGGGGGACAGGGGAGAGACGCTCCGCATGTGGGGAGAGACGCTCCGCGTGTGGGGAGAGACGCTCCGCGTGTGGGGAGAGACGCTCTGCGTGTGGGGGCAGGGGAGAGAAGCTCTGCGTGTGGGGGGGGCAGGGGAGAGCCGCTCTGCGTGTGGGGGGACAGGGCACAGACGCTCTGCGTGTGGGGGGACAGGGCAGAGACGCTCTGCGTGTGGGGGGACAGGGCACAGACGCTCTGCATGTGGGGGGCAGGGGAGAGACGCTCTGCGTGTGGGGGGCAGGGGAGAGCCGCTCTGCGTGTGGGGAGCAGGGGAGAGACGCTCTGCGTGTGGGGGGACAGGGAGAGACGCTCTGCATGTGGGGGGCAGGGGAGAGACGCTCTGCGTGTGGGGAGCAGGGGAGAGACGCTCTGCGTGTGGGGGGACAGGGGAAAGACGCTCTGCGTGTGGGGAGCGGGGCAGAGACGCTCTGCATTTGGGGGGCAGGGGAGTGATTCTCTGCGTGTGGGGGACAGGGGAGAGACGCTCCGCGTGTGGGGAGAGACGCTCTGCGTGTGGGGGGCAGGGGAAAGACGCTCTGCGTGTGGGGGGACAGGGCAGAGACGGTTTGCATGTGGGGGGCAGGGGAGAGACGCTCTGCGTGTGGGGGGACAGGGCACAGACGCTCTGCGTGTGGGGGGACAGGGCACAGACGCTCTGCATGTGGGGGACAGGGCAGAGACGCTCTGCGTGTGGGAGCAGGGGAGAGACGCTCTGCGTGTGGGGGGACAGGGGAGAGAAGCTCTGCGTGTGGGGAGCGGGGCAGAGACGCTCTGCATTTGGGGGGGCAGGGGAGAGATTCTCTGCGTGTGGGGGGCAGGGAGAGACGCTCTGCGTGTGGGGGGCAGGGGAAAGACGCTCTGCGTGTGGGGGGACAGGGGAGAGACGCTCTGAATGTGGGGGGCAGGGGAAAGACGCTCTGCGTGTGGGGGGACGGGAGAGACGCTCTGCATGTGGGGGGCAGGGGAGAGACGCTCTGCGTGTGGGGGGCCGGGAGAGACGCTCTGCATGTGGGGGGCAGGGGAGAGACGCTCTGCGTGTGGGGGGCAGGGGAGAGACGCTTTGCATGTGGTGGGGAGGGGAGAGACGCTCTGCGTGTGGGGGGGGCAGAGGAGAGACGCTCTGCATGTGGGGGGGAGGGGAGAGACGCTCTGCTTGTGGGGGGGCAAAGGAGAGACGCTCTGCATGTGGGGGGAGGGGAGAGACGCTCCGTGTGGGGGGCAGAGGAGAGATGATCTGCATGTGGGGGGTCAGGGGAGAGACTGCGTGTGGGGGGCAGGGGAGACGCTCTGCATGTGGGGGGCAGGGGAGAGACTGCGTGTGGGGGGCAGGGGAGACGCTCTGCATGTGGGGGGGCAGGGGAGAGGCGCTCTGCATGTGGGGGGCAGGGGAGAGGCGCTCTGCGTGCGGGGGGCAGGGAGAGGCGCTCTGCGTTTGGGGGGCAGGGGAGAGGCGCTCTGCGTGTGGGGGGCAGGGGAGAGGCGCTCTGCGTGTGGGGGGCAGGGGAAAGACGCTCTGCGTGTGGGGGGACAGGGGAGAGACGCTCTGCATGTGGGGGGCAGGGGAGAGACGCTCTGCGTGTGGGGGGCCGGGGAGAGACGCTCTGCATGTGGGGGGCAGGGGAGAGACGCTCTGCGTGTGGGGGGCAGGGGAGAGACGCTCTGCGTGTGGGGGGCAGGGAGAGACGCTCTGCGTGGGGGTGGCCAGGGGAAAAATGCTCTGCGTGGGGTGGCAGGGGAGAGACGCTCTGCATGGGGGTGCCAGGGGAGAGACGCTGTTAGGACCAGTATGTCAGGCCAGAGTCTGCACTCATGTTAAGCTTCCATTTTGTATGGTCATAACTAGTTAAGATTCTGTAGTCAGCCTTTTGCTGAAATATAAATTCATAAATGCACTCAGTTTCTGCTAAATTGCATTTCCTTTCTTCCTGGTCAGGATATTACTAGATACTTTTGTGATGTCAATTTCCTGGTGTTTTAGTAGAATATAATAGAATGGTTCTCTGCAAGAAGCAAGGTAGTGAAATATACAGTAGTTGCAAGACTCAAGGTCTCTTTTGATAACAGACAATGAATAAGCTATGTATTTAGACAATTGCTTGTATTGGGAAAAGACACGTCCCTAAAGTCACGCCACTAATATGTCCTGCCCCTAAATCACGCCTCTAATCAAAGCTACGCCCAAGACACACCTAGTATACGCCTATGTCACGCCTCTAACCAATATCTTTTTTTTTCTGTATAAAAGTCATTACCCTATGAGTAATAAATTGGGACAAAGGATTTGAAACCTGGCATGCGTTACGTTTCATTTCGTTCGTCAACCAGGCCTGAAAAGTTATCAAAAATCGAGATAACAGTGGCAGGGCGTGAAAACTTCTCCGGGGAAGTCTGCTGCAAACGTGCAGATTGTGTCCAGTCACAAGGCTTCAGTATCCTTCTCCTGCAGAATACGGTACCCCCTTAGCCTAAAACAATCCTCTCCACTGAAATTAGATTTCCTTCAGACGCTCTGCGTGGGGGACAGGAGAGAGACGCTCTGCGCATGGGGGCCAGGGGAAAAACGTTCTGCAGGGTAGAGACGATCTCGTGCGTTGCTTGGCGAGGGACCTCTGCGCTGAAAATGCTCTGCGTGTGAGGATGCTCTGCGCTGTCGGGGCATGGGAATATTCTTGTGCAGGGTATCTGCGTCTCTGCGAAGGGAGATACGTCCTTCATATATCTGGCTATCTAATTAATATTTTTTTCCTTTCCCCCTCCTCTTTCCTTTCCCCCCTCCCTCTTTCCTTCTTCCTCCCCCCCTCTTCTTTTCCTTTCCCCCCCCCTCTTTCCTTTCCCCCCCCTCTTTCCTTCCCCCCCCTTCCTTCCCCCCCAACCCCCCCCCCCCTCTTCCTTCCCCCCCTCTTTCCTTCCCCCCCCCTCATTCCTTTCCCCCCCCCACAAACCCCCCCCCACAACCCAACCCCCCCCAATCCACCCCCCACTTCCCCCCCCCTCTTCCAAACCCCCCCCTCTTCCTTTCCCCCCACATTCCTTCCCCCCCCTCTTTCCTTCCCCCCTTTCCTCCCCCCTCTTCCTCCCCCCTCTTCCTCCCTCCTTTCCTCCTCCCCTCTTTCCTTTCCCCCTTTCCTCCCCCTCTTTCCTTCCCCCCTCTTTCCTTCCCCCTCTCTTCCTTCCCCCTCTTTCCTTTCCCCCCTCTTTCCTTCCCCCCTCTTCCTTCCCCCCTCATTCCTCCCCTCCTCTTTCCTTCCCCCCCTCTTTCTTTCCCACCCCTCTATCCTTCCCCCCCTCTTTCCTTCCCCCCCTCTTTCCTTCGCCCCCCCTCTTTCCTTCCCCCCCCTTTCCTTTTCTTCCCCCCTCTCTCCTCCCCCCTCCTCTTTCCTCCCCCCCTCTTTCCTTCCCCCCTCTTTCCTTCCCCCCCCTCTTTCCTTCCCCCCTCCTTCTTTCTCCCTCTTTCCTTCCCCCCTCTTTCCTCCCCCTCCTCCCCGCCTCCTCCTCCCCGCCTCCTTAAACCCCCCTCCCCGCCTCCTTCCTCCCCCCCTCCCCGCCTCCTCATCCCCCCCCCTTCCCGCCTCCTTCCTCCCCCCCCTCCCCGCCTCCTTCCTCCCCCCCTCCCCGCCTCCTTCCACCCCCTCCCCCCCTCCTTCCTCCTCTCCTTCCTCCCCCCCTCCTCCTCTCCTTCTCCCCCCCTCCTCCCCTCCTCCTCTCCTTCTCCCCCCCTCCTCCTCTCCTTCTCCCCCCCTCCTCCTCTCCTTCTCCTTACTCCTCTCCTCCCACCTCCTCCTCTCCTCCCCCTCCTCCTCCCCCTCCTCCTCTCCTTTTCCCCCTCCTCTCCTTCTCCCCCTCCTCTCCTTCTCCCCCTCTTCCTCCCCCCTCTTCCTCTCCTTCTCCCCTCCTTCTCCCCTCTCCTCCTCTCCTTTTCCCCCCTCCTCCTCGCCTTCTCCCCCCCTCCTCACCTTCCCCTTCCCCTCCCTACTCCCCTTCCCCCCTCCTCCTCCACTCCTCCTTCTCCCCCCTCATCCTCCTCTCCTTCTCCCCCCTCCTCCTCCTCTCCTTCTCCTCCTCCTCTCCTTCTCCTCCTCCTCTCCTTCTCCCCCCTCCTCCTCCCTCCTTCTCCTCTCCTCCCCCCTCCTCCTCCTCTCCTTCTCCCCCCTCCTCCTCTCTTTTCCCCCCTCCTCCTCTCATTCTCCCCCCTCCTCCTCCTCTCCTCCCCCCTCCTCCTCTCCTTGTCCCCCCTCCTCCTCTCCTTCTCCCCCCTCCTCCTCTCCTTCTCCCCCCTCCTCCTCTCCTTCTCCCCCCTCCTCCTCTCCTTCTCCCCCTCCTCCTCTCCTCCTCTCCTTCTCCCCCCTCCTCCTCTCCTTCTCCCCCCTCCTCCTCTCCTTCTCCCCCCATCCTCCTCTCCTTCTCCGCCCCTCCTCCTCTCCTTCTCCCCCCCTCCTCCTCTCCTTCTCTCCCCCTCCTCCTTGCCTTCTGCCCCCCTCCTCCTCGCCTTCTCCCCCCCTCCTCCTCGCCTTCTCCCCCCCTCCTCCTCGCCTTCTCCCCCCCCTCCTCCCCTCCTTCCTCTCCCCCTCCTTCCTTCCTCTCCCCCTCCTTCCTTCCTTTCCCCCCCTCTTTCCTTTCCCCCTCCTCACCTCCTTCCTACCCCCCACCTCCTTCCTCCCCCCCCACCTCCTTCCTCCCCCCCCACCTCCTTCCCCCCCCCACCTCCTTCCTCCCCCCCACCTCCTTCCTCCCCCCCCCACCTCCTTCCTTCCTCTCCTCCGCCCTCCTCCTTCTCCCCCTCCTCCTCTCCTCCCCCCCTCCTCCTCCCCTCCCCTGCCTCCCCTTCTCCCCCTCCTCCTCTTCTCCCCCCTCCTCCTCTTCTCCCCCCTCCTCCTCCCCCTCCCCGCCTCCTCCTCTCTCCCACCCCCCCCTCCTCCTCCTCTCCCAGCTCTCAGACGATGATGTCAGTCATTTTGCTTCACAGTTTACCCGGCAGTCTCCTATAGACAGTCCTGATGATGTCATCAGTGAGAGCGCAAACCAGGCGTTCCTGGTGAGAAACAGCTGTGTGTGTGTGTCAGCTGTGCGTGGTGACAGATGTGTGTGTGTGTGTGTGTGTGTGTGTGTCAGCTTTGCGTGGTGACAGATGTGTGTGTGTGTGTGTGTGTCAGCTGTGCGCGGTGACAGATGTGTGTGTGTGTGTCAGCTATGCGCGGTGACAGGTGTGTGTGTGTGTGTGTGTGTGTCAGCTGTGCGCGGTGACAGATGTGTGTGTGTGTGTCAGCTGTGCGCGGTGACAGATAGCTGTGAGCGGGTGACGGATAGCTGTGCGCGGGCGACGGATAGCTGTGCGCGGGCGACGGATAGCTGTGCGCGGGCGACAGATAGCTGTGCGCGGGCGACGGATGCGGGTGACGGATAGCTGTGCGCGGGTGACGGACAGCTGCGCGCGGGTGACGGATAGCTGTGCACGGGCGACGGATAGCTGTGCGCGGGGGACGGATAGCTGTGCGCGGGTGACGGATAGCTGTGTGTGCGGGTGACGGATAGCTGTGCGCGGTGACAGATAGCTGTGTTCTCTTCCTCAGGGTTTCACCTATGTTGCCCCCTCAGTCCTGGAGAGTCTGCGAGAGGGATTCACCTTCCAGCCACGGCTCCGAGCCCCTCGTACCCCCCAAAGGTGAGGGAACCCGTCTCTCTCCCCTCTCACGTCACGTCAAGAACATATCAGTATTGCCAAAGCGTGAGTGTCACGGGAGACCAGGCAACTTCCACCTTCTTATCCGGATCACGCAGAGAGATAATGAAATAAAGTGTACATGTATTCACAGGAAAGGCAAACACAACATGATACACAAAATACAGCAAAAAGACACACGTACTTGGGACTGGGGTGCAAAGCTAGACTCTTCTAGGTGCAGGGAATTCTATAAGGATTTCCCCCTGATAACAGTTGCAAAAACAGGACAGAAAATATTCCAGGCAGCTTTAGCTGAAGCAGCCTTTTTCTTGCTGGGGACTTGAAATTTAGAATCCTAGCATCTGGAGAGAACGTGAGAGAACTAAAAATCTGGTTTGTGTGGGGGTTTATAATACCTCTTGAGTTTCATTCACAAACTACTACCCCGCGATCAGAAGCGTGAGAATATTCTCTGCAACCAATCGGAGACAAACCGGTAGAAGAAACCGGGTTACCTGGAAATCTGAATGAACCGAGGCGCAATTTGTCACGTTTGTCACTGGTTCCCTCAATGCCCCCGCGGTGACAGGCTCCTGCCAGTCTGGTGGGGGCAAGTGGGCATGCAAATAGCATCCATTGATCTCAGGACGTGGATGCTTTGAGTCCTTCCCTCCTGTCCAAATGGTCTTGACACCTCATACATCTTCTAGGCTTTCATCTCCCCCCGTAGGAGTAGACACAGTGACACCCAAGGAGGTCTGACAGTCCCAGCTCATCTCTGTGCACAAGCATTTGATTTAAAACACACAGTTTAATACAATATACACGCTATAAATACCCTAAGTCTGTGGGTTATGGGAAATAGAGTAAGAAGCGGCACGTTCTTCCTTACCAGCCATATTCCCCACACTCTATACAGCAAACTTAGGGCCGGACTTTTAAAAGTCCCCTCACAACCTTGTAGATGATTGGAGTACCCCCAGAACCCCTAAACTGGTTCTGGGTGACCTGGGCATTTACTGGGTATCCCCATTGACCTAGGGACCCCCTTTGGCTGATTCAGGGATACCTCACATCCCTATGCCCTGTCTACATTTCTGGGTTGTGCTGAAGCAGGGACCCTTAGTGGTGAGTCACGCAAGCGTTTTCAAGGGGAGATATTACCGAGAGATGTGCCTAATGTATCCAGGCATCTGACCTTATTCCTGGGTACATTTTTAGGGGAACCAGCAACTGTGGCCCTGACTAGATAGACACAATCTGACCCTGCAGCGTCATTATACCCCGCTGGGGTAGGGTATAATGATTGCATGTTACATGAATAACAGGGGGTAGGGTATACTCACTCACTCTCTCTCTCTCCCCCTCTCTCCCTTACTCTCTCTCTCTCATCCTTTACTATCTCTCACTGGGATATAAATCAAATAAGCTTTATTGGCATGATTACACAGTACATGTATAACAGGGGGTAGGGTATAATGATTACACGGTACATGTATAACAGGGGGTAGGTATAATGATTACACAGTACATGTATAACAGGGGTAGGGTATAATGATTACACAGTACATGTATAACGGGGTAGGGTATAATGATTACACAGTACATGTATAACAGGGGGTAGGTATAATGATTACACAGTACATGTATAACAGGGGGTAGGGTATAATGATTACACAGTACATGTATAACAGGGGGTAGGGTATAATGATTACACAGTACATGTACTGTATAACGGGGTAGGGTATAATGATTACACAGTACATGAATAACAGGGGGTAGGGTATAATGATTACACAGTACATGTATAACAGGGGGTAGGTATAATGATTACACAGTACATGAATAACAGGGGGGTAGGTATAATGATTACACAGTACATGTATAACGGGGTAGGTATAATGATTACACAGTACATGAATAATAGGGGGTAGGTATAATGATTACACAGTACATGAATAACAGGGGGTAGGTATAATGATTACACAGTACATGAATAACAGGGGGTAGGTATAATGATTACACAGTACATGTATAACGGGGTAGGGTATAATGATTACACAGTACATGTATAACAGGGGGTAGGGTATAATGATTACACAGTACATGAATAACAGGGGGTAGGTATAATGATTACACAGTACATGTATAACGGGGTAGGGTATAATGATTACACAGTACATGTATAACAGGGGGTAGGTATAATGATTACACAGTACATGTATAACGGGTAGGTATAATGATTACACAGTACATGAATAATAGGGGGTAGGTATAATGATTACACAGTACATGTATAACAGGGGTAGGGTATAATGATTACACAGTACATGTATAACGGGGTAGGGTATAATGATTACACAGTACATGTATAACAGGGGGTAGGTATAATGATTACACAGTACATGTATAACAGGGGGTAGGGTATAATGATTACACAGTACATGTATAACAGGGGGTAGGGTATAATGATTACACAGTACATGTACTGTATAACGGGGTAGGGTATAATGATTACACAGTACATGAATAACAGGGGGTAGGGTATAATGATTACACAGTACATGTATAACAGGGGGTAGGGTATAATGATTACACAGTACATGAATAACAGGGGGTAGGTATAATGATTACACAGTACATGTATAACGGGGTAGGGTATAATGATTACACAGTACATGTATAACAGGGGGTAGGTATAATGATTACACAGTACATGTATAACGGGGTAGGTATAATGATTACACAGTACATGAATAATAGGGGGTAGGTATAATGATTACACAGTACATGAATAACGGGGTAGGTATAATGATCACAAAGTACATGTATAACAGGGGGTAGGTATAATGATTACACAGTACATGTATAACAGGGGGTAGGGTATAATGATTACACAGTACATGTAAAACAGGGGGTAGGGTATAATGATTACACAGTACATGTATAACAGGGGGTAGGGTATAATGATTACACAGTACATGAATAACAGGGGGTAGGTATAATGATTACACAGTACATGTATAACGGGGTAGGGTATAATGATTACACAGTACATGTATAACAGGGGGTAGGTATAATGATTACACAGTACATGTATAACAGGGGGTAGGTATAATGATTACACAGTACATGTATAACGGGGTAGGGTATAATGATTACACAGTACATGTATAACAGGGGGTAGGGTATAATGATTACACAGTACATGAATAACAGGGGGTAGGTATAATGATTACACAGTACATGTATAACGGGGTAGGTATAATGATTACACAGTACATGAATAATAGGGGGTAGGTATAATGATTACACAGTACATGTATAACAGGGGGTAGGGTATAATGATTACACAGTACATGTATAACGGGGTAGGTATAATGATTACACAGTACATGAATAATAGGGGGTAGGTATAATGATTACACAGTACATGTATAACAGGGGGTAGGGTATAATGATTACACAGTACATGAATAACGGGGTAGGTATAATGATTACACAGTACATGAATAACAGGGGGTAGGTATAATGATTACACAGTACATGTATAACGGGGTAGGGTATAATGATTACACAGTACATGTATAACGGGGTAGGTATAATGATTACACAGTACATGTATAACGGGGTAGGTATAATGATTACACAGTACATGAATAACAGGGGGTAGGGTATAATGATTACACAGTACATGTATAACGGGGGGTAGGGTATAATGATTACACAGTACATGTATAACAGGGGGTAGGGTATAATGATTACACAGTACATGTATAACAGGGGGTAGGTATAATGATTACACAGTACATACATAACAGGGGGTAGGTATAATGATTACACAGTACATGTATAACAGGGGGTAGGTATAATGATTACACAGTACATGTATAACAGGGGGTAGGTATAATGATTACACAGTACATGTATAACAGGGGGTAGGTATAATGATTACACAGTACATGAATAACAGGGGGTAGGTATAATGATTACACAGTACATGAATAACAGGGGGTAGGTATAATGATTACACAGTACATGTATAACAGGGGGTAGGTATAATGATTACACAGTACATGTATAACAGGGGGTAGGGTATAATGATTACACAGTACATGTATAACAGGGGGTAGGTATAATGATTACACAGTACATGTATAACATGGGGTAGGTATAATGATTACACAGTACATGTATAACAGGAGGTAGGGTATAATGATTACACAGTACATGTATAACAGGGGTAGGTATAATGATTACACAGTACATGTATAACAGGGGGTAGGTATAATGATTACACAGTACATGTATAACATGGGGTAGGGTATAATGATTACACAGTACATGAATAACAGGGGGTAGGTATAATGATTACACAGTACATGTATAACAGGGGGTAGGTATAATGATTACACAGTACATGTATAACAGGGGGTAGGTATAATGATTACACAGTACATGAATAACAGGGGGTAGGTATAATGATTACACAGTACATGAATAACAGGGGGTAGGTATAATGATTACACAGTACATGTATAACAGGGGGTAGGTATAATGATTACACAGTACATGTATAACAGGGGGTAGGGTATAATGATTACACAGTACATGTATAACAGGGGGTAGGTATAATGATTACACAGTACATGTATAACATGGGGTAGGTATAATGATTACACAGTACATGTATAACAGGAGGTAGGGTATAATGATTACACAGTACATGTATAACAGGGGTAGGTATAATGATTACACAGTACATGTATAACAGGGGGTAGGTATAATGATTACACAGTACATGTATAACATGGGGTAGGGTATAATGATTACACAGTACATGAATAACAGGGGGTAGGTATAATGATTACACAGTACATGAATAACAGGGGGTAGGTATAATGATTACACAGTACATGAATAACAGGGGGTAGGTATAATGATTACACAGTACATGAATAACAGGGGGTAGGTATAATGATTACACAGTGCATGAATAACGGGGTAGGGTATAATGATTACACAGTACATAAATAACAGGGGGTAGGGTATAATGATTACACAGTACATGTATAACAGGGGGTAGGGTATAATGATTACACAGTACATGTATAACAGGGGGTAGGTATAATGATTACACAGTACATGTATAACAGGGGGTAGGGTATAATGATTACACAGTACATGTATAACAGGGGGTAGGGTATAATGATTACACAGTACATGTATAATAGGGGGTAGGGTATAATGATTACACAGTACATGAATAACATGGGGTGGGGTATAATGATTACACAGTACATGAATAACAGGGGGTAGGTATAATGATTACACAGTACATGAATAACGGGGTAGGGTATAATGATTACACAGTACATGTATAACAGTGGGTAGGTATAATGATTACACAGTACATGTATAACGGGGTATGGGTATAATGATTACACAGTACATGTATAACGGGGGGTAGGGTATAATGATTACACAGTACATGTATAACAGGGGGTAGGGTATAATGATTACACAGTACATGTATAACAGGGGGTAGGGTATAATGATTACACAGTACATGTATAACAGGGGGTAGGTATAATGATTACACAGTACATGTATAACAGGGGGTAGGTATAATGATTACACAGTACATGTATAACAGGGGGTAGGTATAATGATTACACGGTACATGTATAACATGGGGTAGGGTATAATGATTACACAGTACATGTATAACAGGGGGTAGGTATAATGATTACACAGTACATGTATAACAGGGGGTAGGTATAATGATTACACAGTACATGTATAACAGGGGGTAGGGTATAATGATTACACAGTACATGTATAACAGGGGGTAGGTATAATGATTACACAGTACATGTATAACATGGGGTAGGTATAATGATTACACAGTACATGTATAACAGGAGGTAGGGTATAATGATTACACAGTACATGTATAACAGGGGGTAGGGTATAATGATTACACAGTACATGAATAACAGGGGGTAGGTATAATGATTACACAGTACATGAATAATAGGGGGTAGGTATAATGATTACACAGTACATGAATAACAGGGGGTAGGTATAATGATCACAAAGTACATGTATAACGGGGTAGGTATAATGATTACACAGTACATGTATAACAGGGGGTAGGGTATAATGATTACACAGTACATGTATAACGGGGTAGGGTATAATGATTACACAGTACATGTATAACATGGGGTAGGGTATAATGATTACACAGTACATGTATAACAGGGGGTAGGTATAATGATTACACAGTACATGTATAACAGGGGGTAGGGTATAATGATTACACAGTACATGAATAACAGGGGGTAGGTATAATGATTACACAGTACATGTATAACAGGGGGTAGGTATAATGATTACACAGTACATGTATAACAGGGGGTAGGTATAATGATTACACAGTACATGTATAACAGGGGGTAGGGTATAATGATTACACAGTACATGTATAACAGGGGATAGGTATAATGATTACACAGTACATGTATAACAGGGGTAGGTATAATGATTACACAGTACATGTATAACAGGGGGTAGGTATAATGATTACACAGTACATGTATAACAGGGGTAGGTATAATGATTACACAGTACATGTATAACAGGGGGTAGGTATAATGATTACACAGTACATGTATAACATGGGGTAGGGTATAATGATTACACAGTACATGAATAACAGGGGGTAGGTATAATGATTACACAGTACATGAATAACAGGGGGTAGGTATAATGATTACACAGTACATGAATAACAGGGGGTAGGTATAATGATTACACAGTACATGAATAACAGGGGGTAGGTATAATGATTACACAGTACATGAATAACAGGGGGTAGGGTATAATGATTACACAGTACATGAATAACAGGGGGTAGGGTATAATGATTACACAGTACATGTATAACAGGGGGTAGGGTATAATGATTACACAGTACATGTATAACAGGGGGTAGGTATAATGATTACACAGTACATGTATAACAGGGGGTAGGGTATAATGATTACACAGTACATGTATAACAGGGGGTAGGTATAATGATTACACAGTACATGTATAACAGGGGGTAGGGTATAATGATTACACAGTACATGTATAACGGGGTAGGTATAATGATTACACAGTACATGAATAACGGGGTAGGGTATAATGATTACACAGTATATGAATAACAGGGGGTAGGGTATAATGATTACACAGTACATGAATAACAGGGGGTAGGGTATAATGATTACACAGTATATGAATAACAGGGGGTAGGGTATAATAATTACACAGTACATGAATAACAGGGGGTAGGGTATAATGATTACACAGTACATGTATAACAGGGGGTAGGGTATAATGATTACACAGTACATGAATAACAGGGGGTAGGTATAATGATTACACAGTACATGAATAACGGGGTAGGTATAATGATTACACAGTACATGAATAACAGGGGGTAGGTATAATGATTACACAGTACATGAATAACAGGGGGTAGGTATAATGATTACACAGTACATGAATAACGGGGTAGGGTATAATGATTACACAGTACATGAATAACGGGGTAGGTATAATGATTACACAGTACATGTATAACGGGGTAGGTATAATGATTACACAGTACATGAATAACGGGGTAGGGTATAATGATTACACAGTACATGTATAACGGGGGTAGGGTATAATGATTACACAGTACATGAATAACAGGGGGTAGGGTATAATGATTACACAGTATATGAATAACAGGGGGTAGGGTATAATGATTACACAGTACATGAATAACAGGGGGTAGGGTATAATGATTACACAGTACATGTATAACAGGGGGTAGGGTATAATGATTACACAGTACATGAATAACAGGGGGTAGGTATAATGATTACACAGTACATGAATAACAGGGGGTAGGTATAATGATTACACAGTACATGAATAACAGGGGGTAGGGTATAATGATTACACAGTACATGAATAACAGGGGGTAGGGTATAATGATTACACAGTACATGTATAACAGGGGGTAGGGTATAATGATTACACAGTACATGAATAACAGGGGGTAGGTATAATGATTACACAGTACATGTATAACAGGGGGTAGGGTATAATGATTACACAGTACATGTATAACGGGGTAGGTATAATGATTACACAGTACATGAATAACGGGGTAGGGTATAATGATTACACAGTATATGAATAACAGGGGGTAGGGTATAATGATTACACAGTACATGAATAACAGGGGGTAGGGTATAATGATTACACAGTACATGTATAACAGGGGGTAGGGTATAATGATTACACAGTACATGAATAACAGGGGGTAGGGTATAATGTAACAGTACATGAATAACGGGGTAGGTATAATGATTACACGCTACATGTATAACGGGGTAGGGTATAATGATTACACAGTACATGTATAACGGGGGGTAGGTTATAATGATTACACAGTACATGTATAACAGGGGGTAGGTATAATGATTACACAGTACATGAATAACAGGGGGTAGGTATAATGATTACACAGTACATGAATAACAGGGGGTAGGTATAATGATTACACAGTACATGAATAACAGGGGGTAGGTATAATGATTACACAGTACATGAATAACGGGGTAGGGTATAATGATTACACAGTACATGTATAACGGGGTAGGTATAATGATTACACAGTACATGAATAACGGGGTAGGGTATAATGATTACACAGTATATGAATAACAGGGGGTAGGGTATAATGATTACACAGTACATGAATAACAGGGGGTAGGGTATAATGATTACAC
The DNA here is from genome assembly GCF_040206685.1 of Ascaphus truei. NCBI lineage: Eukaryota > Metazoa > Chordata > Amphibia > Anura > Ascaphidae > Ascaphus > Ascaphus truei. The sequence continues at coordinate 20,820 of NW_027456818.1, forward strand.
AGTACATGTATAACAGGGGGTAGGGTATAATGATTACACAGTACATGAATAACAGGGGGTAGGGTATAATGTAACAGTACATGAATAACGGGGTAGGTATAATGATTACACGCTACATGTATAACGGGGTAGGGTATAATGATTACACAGTACATGTATAACGGGGGGTAGGGTATAATGATTACACAGTACATGTATAACAGGGGGTAGGGTATAATGATTACACAGTACATGTATAACAGGGGGTAGGGTATAATGATTACAGAGTACATGTATAACAGGGGGTAGGGTATAATGATTACACAGTACATGAATAACAGGAGGTAGGGTATAATGATTACACAGTACATGTATAACGGGGTAGGTATAATGATTACACAGTACATGACTAACGGGGTAGGTATAATGATTACACAGTACATGAATAACGGGGTAGGGTATAATGATTACACAGTACATGTATAACGGGGTAGGTATAATGATTACACAATACATGTATAACGGGGGGTAGGGTATAATGATTACACAGTACATGTATAACAGGGGGTAGGTATAATGATTACACAGTACATGTATAACAGGGGGTAGGTATAATGATTACACAGTACATGTATAACAGGGGGTAGGGTATAATGATTACACAGTACATGTATAACAGGGGGTAGGTATAATGATTACACAGTACATGTATAACATGGGGTAGGTATAATGATTACACAGTACATGTATAACAGGAGGTAGGGTATAATGATTACACAGTACATGTATAACAGGGGGTAGGGTATAATGATTACACAGTACATGAATAACAGGGGGTAGGTATAATGATTACACAGTACATGAATAATAGGGGGTAGGTATAATGATTACACAGTACATGAATAACAGGGGGTAGGTATAATGATCACAAAGTACATGTATAACGGGGTAGGTATAATGATTACACAGTACATGTATAACAGGGGGTAGGGTATAATGATTACACAGTACATGTATAACGGGGTAGGGTATAATGATTACACAGTACATGTATAACATGGGGTAGGGTATAATGATTACACAGTACATGTATAACAGGGGGTAGGTATAATGATTACACAGTACATGTATAACAGGGGGTAGGGTATAATGATTACACAGTACATGAATAACAGGGGGTAGGTATAATGATTACACAGTACATGTATAACAGGGGGTAGGTATAATGATTACACAGTACATGTATAACAGGGGGTAGGTATAATGATTACACAGTACATGTATAACAGGGGGTAGGGTATAATGATTACACAGTACATGTATAACAGGGGATAGGTATAATGATTACACAGTACATGTATAACAGGGGTAGGTATAATGATTACACAGTACATGTATAACAGGGGGTAGGTATAATGATTACACAGTACATGTATAACAGGGGTAGGTATAATGATTACACAGTACATGTATAACAGGGGGTAGGTATAATGATTACACAGTACATGTATAACATGGGGTAGGGTATAATGATTACACAGTACATGAATAACAGGGGGTAGGTATAATGATTACACAGTACATGAATAACAGGGGGTAGGTATAATGATTACACAGTACATGAATAACAGGGGGTAGGTATAATGATTACACAGTACATGAATAACAGGGGGTAGGTATAATGATTACACAGTACATGAATAACAGGGGGTAGGGTATAATGATTACACAGTACATGAATAACAGGGGGTAGGGTATAATGATTACACAGTACATGTATAACAGGGGGTAGGGTATAATGATTACACAGTACATGTATAACAGGGGGTAGGTATAATGATTACACAGTACATGTATAACAGGGGGTAGGGTATAATGATTACACAGTACATGTATAACAGGGGGTAGGTATAATGATTACACAGTACATGTATAACAGGGGGTAGGGTATAATGATTACACAGTACATGTATAACGGGGTAGGTATAATGATTACACAGTACATGAATAACGGGGTAGGGTATAATGATTACACAGTATATGAATAACAGGGGGTAGGGTATAATGATTACACAGTACATGAATAACAGGGGGTAGGGTATAATGATTACACAGTATATGAATAACAGGGGGTAGGGTATAATAATTACACAGTACATGAATAACAGGGGGTAGGGTATAATGATTACACAGTACATGTATAACAGGGGGTAGGGTATAATGATTACACAGTACATGAATAACAGGGGGTAGGTATAATGATTACACAGTACATGAATAACAGGGGGTAGGTATAATGATTACACAGTACATGAATAACGGGGTAGGGTATAATGATTACACAGTACATGAATAACGGGGTAGGTATAATGATTACACAGTACATGTATAACGGGGTAGGTATAATGATTACACAGTACATGAATAACGGGGTAGGGTATAATGATTACACAGTACATGTATAACGGGGTAGGGTATAATGATTACACAGTACATGAATAACAGGGGGTAGGGTATAATGATTACACAGTATATGAATAACAGGGGGTAGGGTATAATGATTACACAGTACATGAATAACAGGGGGTAGGGTATAATGATTACACAGTACATGTATAACAGGGGGTAGTGTATAATGATTACACAGTACATGAATAACAGGGGGTAGGTATAATGATTACACAGTACATGAATAACAGGGGGTAGGTATAATGATTACACAGTACATGAATAACAGGGGGTAGGGTATAATGATTACACAGTACATGAATAACAGGGGGTAGGGTATAATGATTACACAGTACATGTATAACAGGGGGTAGGGTATAATGATTACACAGTACATGAATAACAGGGGGTAGGTATAATGATTACACAGTACATGTATAACAGGGGGTAGGGTATAATGATTACACAGTACATGTATAACGGGGTAGGTATAATGATTACACAGTACATGAATAACGGGGTAGGGTATAATGATTACACAGTATATGAATAACAGGGGGTAGGGTATAATGATTACACAGTACATGAATAACAGGGGGTAGGTATAATGATTACACAGTACATGTATAACAGGGGGTAGGGTATAATGATTACACAGTACATGAATAACAGGGGGTAGGGTATAATGTAACAGTACATGAATAACGGGGTAGGTATAATGATTACACGCTACATGTATAACGGGGTAGGGTATAATGATTACACAGTACATGTATAACGGGGGGTAGGTTATAATGATTACACAGTACATGTATAACAGGGGGTAGGTATAATGATTACACAGTACATGAATAACAGGGGGTAGGTATAATGATTACACAGTACATGAATAACAGGGGGTAGGTATAATGATTACACAGTACATGAATAACAGGGGGTAGGTATAATGATTACACAGTACATGAATAACGGGGTAGGGTATAATGATTACACAGTACATGTATAACGGGGTAGGTATAATGATTACACAGTACATGAATAACGGGGTAGGGTATAATGATTACACAGTATATGAATAACAGGGGGTAGGGTATAATGATTACACAGTACATGAATAACAGGGGGTAGGGTATAATGATTACACAGTACATGTATAACAGGGGGTAGGGTATAATGATTACACAGTACATGAATAACAGGGGGTAGGGTATAATGTAACAGTACATGAATAACGGGGTAGGTATAATGATTACACGCTACATGTATAACGGGGTAGGGTATAATGATTACACAGTACATGTATAACGGGGGGTAGGGTATAATGATTACACAGTACATGTATAACAGGGGGTAGGGTATAATGATTACACAGTACATGTATAACAGGGGGTAGGGTATAATGATTACAGAGTACATGTATAACAGGGGGTAGGGTATAATGATTACACAGTACATGAATAACAGGAGGTAGGGTATAATGATTACACAGTACATGTATAACGGGGTAGGTATAATGATTACACAGTACATGACTAACGGGGTAGGTATAATGATTACACAGTACATGAATAACGGGGTAGGGTATAATGATTACACAGTACATGTATAACGGGGTAGGTATAATGATTACACAATACATGTATAACGGGGGGTAGGGTATAATGATTACACAGTACATGTATAACAGGGGGTAGGTATAATGATTACACAGTACATGTATAACGGGGGGTAGGGTACAATGATTACACAGTACATGTATAACGGGGGGTAGGTATAATGATTACACAGTACATGAATAACGGGTAGGGTATAATGATTACACAGTACATGAATAATGGGGTAGGGTATAATGATTACACGCTACATGTATAACGGGGTAGGGTATAATGATTACACAGTACATGTATAACATGGGGTAGGGTATAATGATTACAGAGTACATGTATAACAGGGGGTAGGGTATAATGATTACACAGTACATGAATAACAGGGGGTAGGTATAATGATTACACAGTACATGAATAACGGGGTAGGGTATAATGATTACACAGTACATGTATAACAGGGGGTAGGTATAATGATTACACGGTACATGTATAACAGGGGGTAGGTATAATGATTACACGGTACATGTATAACAGGGGGTAGGTATAATGATTACACGCTACATGTATAACGGGGTAGGGTATAATGATTACACAGTACATGTATAACAGGGGGTAGGGTATAATGATTACAGAGTACATGTATAACAGGGGGTAGGGTATAATGATTACACAGTACATGTATAACAGGGGGTAGGGTATAATGATTACACAGTACATGAATAATGGGGTAGGGTATAATGATTACACGCTACATGTATAACGGGGTAGGGTATAATGATTACACAGTACATGTATAACAGGGGGTAGGGTATAATGATTACAGAGTACATGTATAACAGGGGGTAGGGTATAATGATTACACAGTACATGTATAACAGGAGGTAGGGTATAATGATTACACAGTACATGAATAACAGGGGGTAGGTATAATGATTACACAGTACATGTATAACGGGGTAGGGTATAATGATTACACAATACATGTATAACGGGGGGTAGGGTATAATGATTACACAGTACATGTATAACAGGGGGTAGGTATAATGATTACACAGTACATGTATAACGGGGGGTAGGGTACAATGATTACACAGTACATGTATAACGGGGGGTAGGTATAATGATTACACAGTACATGAATAACGGGTAGGGTATAATGATTACACAGTACATGAATAATGGGGTAGGGTATAATGATTACACGCTACATGTATAACGGGGTAGGGTATAATGATTACACAGTACATGTATAACAGGGGGTAGGGTATAATGATTACAGAGTACATGTATAACAGGGGGTAGGGTATAATGATTACACAGTACATGAATAACAGGGGGTAGGTATAATGATTACACGGTACATGTATAACAGGGGGTAGGGGTATAATGATTACACTGTACATGTATAACAGGGGGTAGGGTATAATGATTACACAGTACATGTATAACAGGGGGTAGGGTTTAATGATTACACAGTACATGTATAACGGGGTAGGTATAATGATTACACAGTACATGTATAACGGGGGGTAGGGTATAATGATTACACAGTACATGTATAACGGGGTAGGTATAATGATTACACAGTACATGTATAACAGGGGGTAGGTATAATAATTACACAGTACATGTATAACAGGGGGTAGGTATAATAATTACACAGTACATGTATAACAGGGGGTAGGTATAATGATTACACAGTACATGTATAACAGGGGTAGGTATAATGATTACACAGTACATGAATAACAGGGGGTAGGTATAATGATTACACGGTACATGTATAACAGGGGGTAGGTATAATGATTACACGGTACATGTATAACAGGGGGTAGGTATAATGATTACACGGTACATGTATAACAGGGGGTAGGGTATAATGATTACACAGTACATGTATAACAGGGGGTAGGGGTATAATGATTACACAGTACATGAATAACGGGGTAGGTTTAATGATTACACAGTACATGAATAACGGGGGGTAGGTTTAATGATTACACAGTACATGTATAACAGGGGGTAGGTATAATGATTACACAGTACATGTATAACAGGGGGTAGGGTATAATGATTACACAGTACATGTATAACAGGGGGTAGGGTATAATGATTACACAGTACATGAATAACGGGGGTAGGTATAATGATTACACCGTACATGTATAACAGGGGTAGGTATAATGATTACACAGTACATGTATAACAGGGGGTAGGTATAATGATTACACAGTACATGTATAACAGGGGGTAGGTATAATGATTACACAGTACATGTATAACAGGGGGTAGGGTATAATGATTACACAGTACATGTATAACAGGGGGTAGGGTATAATGATTACACAGTACATGAATAACGGGGGTAGGTATAATGATTACACCGTACATGTATAACAGGGGTAGGGTATAATGATTACACAGTACATGTATAACAGGGGGTAGGTATAATGATTACACAGTACATGTATAACGGGGGGTAGGTATAATGATTACACAGTACATGTATAACAGGGGGTAGGTATAATGATTACACAGTACATGTATAACGGGGTAGGGTATAATGATTACACGGTACATGTATAACAGGGGGTAGGGTATAATGATTACACGGTACATGTATAACAGGGGGTAGGGTATAATGATTACACGGTACATGTATAACAGGGGGTAGGGTATAATGATTACACGGTACATGAATAACAGGGGGTGGGTATAATGATTACACAGTACATGTATAACGGGGGGTAGGTATAATGATTACACAGTACATGTATAACAGGGGGTAGGTATAATGATTACACAGTACATGTATAACAGGGGGTAGGGTATAATGATTACACGGTACATGTATAACGGGGTAGGGTATAATGATTACACGGTACATGTATAACAGGGGGTAGGTATAATGATTACACAGTACATGTATAACAGGGGGTAGGGTATAATGATTACACAGTACATGTATAACAGGGGGTAGGGTATAATGATTACACGGTACATGTATAACAGGGGGTAGGGTATAATGATTACACAGTACATGTATAACGGGGTAGGTATAATGATTACACAGTACATGAATAACGGGGTAGGGTATAATGATTACACGGTACATGTATAACGGGGTAGAGTATAATGATTACACAGTATATGTATAACAGGGGGTAGGGTATAATGATTACACAGTACATGAATAACGGGGGGTAGGTATAATGATTACACGGTACATGAATAACGGGGTAGGGTATAATGATTACACAGTACATGTATAACAGGGGGTAGGGTATAATGATTACACGGTACATGTATAACAGGGGGTAGGTATAATGATTACAGAGTACATGTATAACAGGGGTAGGTATAATGATTACACAGTACATGTATAACAGGGGGTAGGGTATAATGATTACACAGTACATGAATAACAGGGTAGGGTATAATGATTACACAGTACATGAATAACAGGGGGTAGGTATAATGATTACACCGTACATGTATAACAGGGGGTAGGGTATAATGATTACACAGTACATGAATAACAGGGGGTAGGTATAATGATTACACAGTACATGTTTAACAGGGGGTAGGTATAATGATTACACAGTACATGTATAACAGGGGTAGGTATAATGATTACACAGTACATGTATAACAGGGGGTAGGTATAATGATTACACAGTACATGTATAACAGGGGGTAGGTATAATGATTACACAGTACATGTATAACAGGGGGTAGGTATAATGATTACACAGTACATGTATAACAGGGGGTAGGGTATAATGATTACACAGTACATGAATAACAGGGGGTAGGTATAATGATTACACAGTACATGTATAACAGGGGGTAGGTATAATGATTACACAGTACATGTATAACAGGGGTAGGTATAATGATTACACAGTACATGTATAACAGGGGGTAGGGTATAATGATTACACAGTACATGTATAACAGGGGGTAGGTATAATGATTACACAGTACATGTATAACAGGGGGTAGGTATAATGATTACACAGTACATGTATAACAGGGGGTAGGTATAATGATCACACAGTACATGAATAACAGGGGTAGGGTATAATGATTACACAGTACATGAATAACAGGGGGTAGGTATAATGATTACACAGTACATGTATAACAGGGGTAGGTATAATGATTACACAGTACATGTATAACAGGGGGTAGGTATAATGATTACACAGTACATGTATAACAGGGGGTAGGTATAATGATTACACGGTACATGTATAACATGGGGTAGGGTATAATGGTTACACAGTACATGTATAATAGGGGGTAGGTATAATGATTACACAGTACATGTATAACAGGGGGTAGGTATAATGATTACACAGTACATGAATAACAGGGGGTAGGTATAATGATTACACAGTACATGTATAACAGGGGTAGGTATAATGATTACACAGTACATGAATAACAGGGGGTAGGTATAATGATTACACAGTACATGTATAACAGGGGGTAGGTATAATGATTACACAGTACATGAATAACAGGGGGTAGGGTATAATGATTACACAGTACATGTATAACAGGGGTAGGTATAATGATTACACAGTACATGTATAACAGGGGGTAGGTATAATGATTACACGGTACATGTATAACATGGGGTAGGGTATAATGGTTACACAGTACATGTATAACAGGGGGTAGGTATAATGATTACACAGTACATGTATAACAGGGGGTAGGGTATAATGATTACACAGTACATGTATAACAGGGGTAGGGTATAATGATTACACAGTACATGTATAACAGGGGGTAGGTATAATGATTACACAGTACATGTATAACAGGGGGTAGGGTATAATGATTACACAGTACATGAATAACAGGGGGTAGGGTATAATGATTACACAGTACATGTATAACAGGGGGTAGGGTATAATGATTACACGGTACATGTATAACAGGGGGTAGGGTATAATGATTACACAGTACATGTATAACGGGGTAGGTATAATGATTACACAGTACATGAATAACGGGGTAGGGTATAATGATTACACGGTACATGTATAACGGGGTAGAGTATAATGATTACACAGTATATGTATAACAGGGGGTAGGGTATAATGATTACACAGTACATGAATAACGGGGGGTAGGTATAATGATTACACGGTACATGAATAACGGGGTAGGGTATAATGATTACACAGTACATGTATAACAGGGGGTAGGGTATAATGATTACACGGTACATGTATAACAGGGGGTAGGTATAATGATTACAGAGTACATGTATAACAGGGGTAGGTATAATGATTACACAGTACATGTATAACAGGGGGTAGGGTATAATGATTACACAGTACATGAATAACAGGGTAGGGTATAATGATTACACAGTACATGAATAACAGGGGGTAGGTATAATGATTACACCGTACATGTATAACAGGGGGTAGGGTATAATGATTACACAGTACATGAATAACAGGGGGTAGGTATAATGATTACACAGTACATGTATAACAGGGGGTAGGTATAATGATTACACAGTACATGTATAACAGGGGTAGGTATAATGATTACACAGTACATGTATAACAGGGGGTAGGTATAATGATTACACAGTACATGTATAACAGGGGGTAGGTATAATGATTACACAGTACATGTATAACAGGGGGTAGGTATAATGATTACACAGTACATGTATAACAGGGGGTAGGGTATAATGATTACACAGTACATGAATAACAGGGGGTAGGTATAATGATTACACAGTACATGTATAACAGGGGGTAGGTATAATGATTACACAGTACATGTATAACAGGGGTAGGTATAATGATTACACAGTACATGTATAACAGGGGGTAGGGTATAATGATTACACAGTACATGTATAACAGGGGGTAGGTATAATGATTACACAGTACATGTATAACAGGGGGTAGGTATAATGATTACACAGTACATGTATAACAGGGGGTAGGTATAATGATCACACAGTACATGAATAACAGGGGTAGGGTATAATGATTACACAGTACATGAATAACAGGGGGTAGGTATAATGATTACACAGTACATGTATAACAGGGGTAGGTATAATGATTACACAGTACATGTATAACAGGGGGTAGGTATAATGATTACACAGTACATGTATAACAGGGGGTAGGTATAATGATTACACGGTACATGTATAACATGGGGTAGGGTATAATGGTTACACAGTACATGTATAATAGGGGGTAGGTATAATGATTACACAGTACATGTATAACAGGGGGTAGGTATAATGATTACACAGTACATGAATAACAGGGGGTAGGTATAATGATTACACAGTACATGTATAACAGGGGTAGGTATAATGATTACACAGTACATGAATAACAGGGGGTAGGTATAATGATTACACAGTACATGTATAACAGGGGGTAGGTATAATGATTACACAGTACATGAATAACAGGGGGTAGGGTATAATGATTACACAGTACATGTATAACAGGGGTAGGTATAATGATTACACAGTACATGTATAACAGGGGGTAGGTATAATGATTACACGGTACATGTATAACATGGGGTAGGGTATAATGGTTACACAGTACATGTATAACAGGGGGTAGGTATAATGATTACACAGTACATGTATAACAGGGGGTAGGGTATAATGATTACACAGTACATGTATAACAGGGGTAGGGTATAATGATTACACAGTACATGTATAACAGGGGGTAGGTATAATGATTACACAGTACATGTATAACAGGGGGTAGGGTATAATGATTACACAGTACATGAATAACAGGGGGTAGGTATAATGATTACACAGTACATGAATAACGGGGTAGGATATAATGATTACACAGTACATGTATAACGGGGGGTAGGGTATAATGATTACACAGTACATGAATAACGGGGTAGGATATAATGATTACACAGTACATGTATAACGGGGGGTAGGGTATAATGATTACACAGTACATGTATAACAGGGGGTAGGTATAATGATTACACGGTACATGAATAACAGGGGGTAGGTATAATGATTACACGGTACATGAATAACAGGGTAGGGTATAATGATTACACAGTACATGTATAACAGGGGGTAGGGTATAATGATTACACAGTACATGTATAACAGGGGGTAGGGTATAATGATTACACAGTACATGTATAGCAGGGGGTAGGTATAATGATTACACAGTACATGTATAACATGGGGTAGGTATAATGATTACACAGTACATGTATAACAGGAGGTAGGTATAATGGTTACACAGTACATGTATAACAGGGGGTAGGGTATAATGATTACACAGTACATGTATAACAGGGGGTAGGGTATAATGATTACACAGTACATGTATAACAGGGGGTAGGTATAATGATTACACAGTACATGTATAACAGGAGGTAGGGTATAATGATTACACAGTACATGAATAACAGGGGGTAGGTATAATGATTACACAGTACATGTATAACGGGGGGTAGGTATAATGATTACACAGTACATGTATAACGGGGGGTAGGGTATAATGGTTACACAGTACATGTATAACGGGGGGTAGGTATAATGATTACACAGTACATGTATAACAGGGGGTAGGGTATAATGATTACACAGTACATGTATAACAGGGGGTAGGTATAATGATTACACAGTACATGTATAACAGGAGGTAGGGTATAATGATTACACAGTACATGAATAACAGGGGGTAGGTATAATGATTACACAGTACATGTATAACGGGGGGTAGGTATAATGATTACACAGTACATGTATAACAGGAGGTAGGTATAATGGTTACACAGTACATGTATAACAGGGGGTAGGGTATAATGATTACACAGTACATGTATAACAGGGGGTAGGGTATAATGATTACACAGTACATGTATAACAGGGGGTAGGGTATAATGATTACACAGTACATGTATAACAGGGGTAGGGTATAATGATTACACAGTACATGTATAACAGGGGGTAGGGTATAATGATTACACAGTACATGTATAACGGGGGGTAGGTATAATGATTACACAGTACATGTATAACGGGGGGTAGGTATAATGATTACACAGTACATGAATAACAGGGGGTAGGGTATAATGATTACACGGTACATGTATAACGGGGTAGGGTATAATAATTACACAGTACATGTATAACGGGGGGTAGGTATAATGATTACACAGTACATGAATAACAGGGGGTAGGTATAATGATTACCCAATACATGAATAACTCTCCCCTCCCCCCTCTCTCTCTCCCCCCCCTCTCTCTCCCCCCCCCCCCTCTCTCTCCCCCCCCCCCCTCTCTCTCCCCCCTCTCGCTCTGTCCTTTCCCCCGCCCCCCCCCCACGTCTTGTCTCTCACGTGTGTCTCTCTCTCTGTCTCTCTGCAGTCCGGGCAGTGTGTCTCCGTTCTTCCCATTTGCCGCTGTGTCTCAGGAGATCTCGCAGCCTCTCCCCATCTTCTGCGTGGGCCGGAGACAGCGAGGCCGAAGGGGGGTGTGAGAGACCGCAGCCTCTCCCCATCTTCTGCGTGGGCCGGAGACAGCGAGGCCGAAGGGGGGTGTGAGAGACCGCAGCCTCTCCCCATCTTCTGCGTGGGCCGGAGGGGGTGTGAGAGACCGCAGCCTCTCCCCATCTTCTGCGTGGGCCGGAGGGGGTGTGAGAGACCGCAGCCTCTCCCCATCTTCTGCGTGGGCCGGAGACAGCGAGGCCGAAGGGGGGTGTGAGAGACCGCAGCCTCTCCCCATCTTCTGCGTGGGCCGGAGACAGCGAGGCCGAAGGGGGGTGTGAGAGACCGCAGCCTCTCCCCATCTTCTGCGTGGGCCAGAGGGGGTATGAGAGACCGCAGCCTCTCCCCATCTTCTGCGTGGGCCGGAGGGGGTGTGAGAGACCGCAGCCTCTCCCCATCTTCTGCGTGGGCCGGAGGGGGTGTGAGAGACCGCAGCCTCTCCCCATCTTCTGCGTGGGCCGGAGGGGGTGTGAGATCTCGCAGCCTCTCCCCATCTTCTGCGTGGGCCGGAGGGGGTGTGAGATCTCGCAGCCTCTCCCCATCTTCTGCGTGGGCCGGAGGGGGTGTGAGATCTCGCAGCCTCTCCCCATCTTCTGCGTGGGCCGGAGGGGGTGTGAGATCTCGCAGCCTCTCCCCATCTTCTGCGTGGGCCGGAGGGGGTGTGAGAGACCGCAGCCTCTCCCCATCTTCTGCGTGGGCCGGAGGGGGTGTGAGATCTCGCAGCCTCTCCCCATCTTCTGCGTGGGCCGGAGGGGGTGTGAGAGACCGCAACAGAAGAGTGCGGGGAAATGAAGACCGCAAACTACCACAGGTAGCAGTGCCTTGAAGAGACAGTCTCTCACTGCCTGAGACCTCTCAGCATTAAATCATTGTGTCACTGGAGCAGTCTCTGAGGCCATGGAGCTGTCTCTTTGCAAAAGCGCTCCGGGAAGAGACTGCTCAAATGCTTTAAGCTTATTTAATAAAAAAAGTGGAAGGAAATGTCGCATAACTGTGATCGCTTAGGTCACACGCAGAGCCAGCGGCAGAGCCGAGCTCAGACTGAGGTAAAGTAACTGCCTGAGGTCACACGCAGAGCCAGCGGCAGAGCCGAGCTCAGACTGAGGTAAAGTAACTGCCCGAGGTCACACGCAGAGCCAGCGGCAGAGCCGAGCTCAGACTGAGGTAAAGTAACTGCCCGAGGTCACACGCAGAGCCAGCGGCAGAGCCGGGCTCAGACTGGAGTGAAGTGACTGCCCGAGGTCACACGCAGAGCCAGCAGCAGAGCAGGGCTCAGACTGAGGTAAAGTGACTGCCAGAGGTCACACGCAGAGCCAGCGGCAGAGCCGAGCTCAGACTGAGGTAAAGTGACTGCCCGAGGTCACACGCAGAGCCAGTGGCAGAGCCGAGCTCAGACTGAGGTAAAGTAACTGCCCGAGGTCACACGCAGAGCCAGCAGCAGAGCCGGGCTCAGACTGGAGTAAAGTGACTGTCCGAGGTCACACGCAGAGCCAGCGGCAGAGCCGGGCTCAGACTGTGGTAAAGTGACTGTCCGAGGTCACACGCAGAGCCAGCGGCAGAGCCGGGCTCAGACTGACGTAAAGTGACTGTCCGAGGTCACACGCAGAGCCAGCGGCAGAGCCGGGCTCAGACTGACGTAAAGTGACTGTCCGAGGTCACACTCAGAGCCAGCGGCAGAGCCAGACTGTGTCACGGGAGACCAATGCTTTTAACACAAAAATACCTGGATCCTTAGGTTGAACAAAACGTGAGATAAAATAAATTGTAATTTATTCACACAAGAAACACACACAGCTTGAATTACAAAATAACACAACTTAACACTTACTGGGATGGGGCAAAACGGAATAAAATGTCCACGGAACGAAAGCCACAGAAATCAAGTCTCTAGGCATCAATTCCCAGACGTGGGGTGGATGCGCAAAAAGAGCCGTGTAAATAGTCCTTAGCTAGTTAATTAAATTAATTTAATTTAATCTGCTAACTATAAAATGCTATCAAATCATTCATAATAAGATTATTTTATGATAAAATAATTTTGGTCCTCAAATAATTTAATTGTATTATAAATACCTCCACTCGAGGCATTGCACGTGCTGTGCCTCCACGTATAGGGGCACCCTATGGGTCTATTATAGATTTACAGTTAATTTGATTTCTTAAATATTTCCTTATTTTAACAATCTTCAAGTGATTCTCCCATCCTCAATACTCATTATTCCCGTAAAATATTATAGAATCGTATTATACTAATACATTTTTTACAATATTTATTAAAATTACATATAAAATTAAACAGCTAAAAATAGGGTTAACATAAAAATGACACTAAATGAATTTCCTCATTAAGACCTCCTGGTGATTGTGCCCTAAATCATGTATTACACAAGGTTTCTCTCTGGCGCAATTTTAAACATCTATCGCCTCCCTTTGTTCCCACCTGTACTTGTTCTATGCCTATTCTGCGTAGTCCCCGTGACTCCATGTCACGCTTTCATTTGAAGCGCCCGGACACTCCACGTGTGAGAAAACCTTTGGGAATGTTGCCCCTGTGTTCTTAAAATCTTTGCTTTAGGGTGTTCTCCGTCCTCCCTACATATTCTAATCCACACACACACAGGTCAAAACATGAACTACCAATTCTGCATTACAATGAATAAAACTTCTAATTGGATATATTGTATTATTAACACTGGGTGTAAAAGACGTCTGTTTGTCCGGACTCCAAGGTGTAATTACATGTTACACATCGGCCACCACACTTATAAAAACCCTTTACACGTGAGACACGGGCGTGTCCTACTGTGCCTGTATTATTCGGACTCCTGAGTAGTGTGGGAGCCAATACATTTGTAAACGTATTTTCTCTCCTATACCCCACCTTAGGGCGTTCTGTAATGATGTTTTTAAGAATGGGATGACACTGTAATATCCAGCAGTGTTTGTTCACTATATTATTGATCTGACTGGAAGCCCCATTGAATTTCATAATGAATAACACTTCTTTCGTTTTATCCTCATTTTTTCGCATATTTTACCTACCGTTCAAAATTGTTTCCCTGCCCAGTGCTGGAGCTCTGCTGTATGCCTGGTCTATATTACCTACTCTATGCCTGTTCTATATTACCTATTCTATGCCTGGTCTATATTACCTACTCTATTCCTGGTCTATATTACCTATTCTATGCCTGGTCTATATTACCTATTCTATGCCTGGTCTATATTACCTATTCTATGCCTGGTCTATATTACCTATTCTATGCCTGGTCTATATTACCTACTCTTCCTGGTCTATATTACCTACTCTATGCCTGGTCTATATTACCTACTCTATGCCTGGTCTATATTACCTACTCTATGCCTGGTCTATATTACCAACTCTATGCCGGGTCTATATTACCTACTCTATGCCTGGTCTATATTACCTACTCTATGCCTGGTCTATATTAACTACTCTATGCCTGGTCTATATTAGCTACTCTATGCCTGGTCTATATTAGCTACTTTATGCCTGGTCTATATTAGCTACTCTATGACGGGTCTATATTACCTACTCTATGCCTGGTCTATATTAGCTACTCTATGCCTGGTCTACATAAGCTACTCTATGCCTGGTCTACATTACCTGACAACTCTCCTCCCAGACCGTGCAAATGGAGAAAGAAAAAGAAAACAGATTATGGTGCAGTAATAAAACAATACCAACTAACAACACATAACGCACAAGACTGACAACACACCAACACTAGCAAGGCTAAAAAGTAAGATTAAAAAGCTATTAACACAACTAATGTGGGTGACGGAGGTGGGATATCCACCTCGGGGTAAAACTGGAATCCTACTTACAGGACCCCGGTTGGGTAAAGGCAGTTTGCACAGAGTGGATGGTGAAGTCCTCCAAAGATGGCGACCGGAGCTCCCTCACAGGCGTCCCCACGTGATGTGGGTGGGAGATGAATCACTCGAGTTGCAGGGCTTTCCGGCGGATATGACGTCACGCCCCTCACTGCTCCTAACGCAACGCGATGCTCCCAATGAGAGTGTCCTCTCGCACCGCTCTGCTCTGCCCCTACGGCTCCCCCGGCTGTGACTCCACACACGATTCCCCAATGTCCTCCGCAACCACAGTAAAAGCTTCTAAAATGAACAAGAACTTCCCGACGCGTTTTGCGCATGCGCGCACTTCTTCAAGGGATGTGCTCCACCTTGTGTCTTAATGGTATAAATACACTTGGTCATTGATGGCAATAGGCTAATTACATAATAGAAAAAGCATTACCCCTATAATTGCCATAACCACGGTGGGCACAAGACAAGCCTAGCTAGACACTAAACAAACAAACCTACACAAATAACAAATAAATACCTTAACACTTTAAAACATTAAAAAGTTATTAAAACATAAATACTGGACACTGAATAGACATTAAATGATCTCATTAGGATACATCACAGAAAGGCTTTGAGTTCAAAGTCTATATTTAACCCTCTTGGAGACTGTTTTTAATTCATAGATCCAGTTTGCTTCGCGCATACTGGCCTGTTGTAATCTGTTCCCACCTCTCGGGTTGGCCTGGACTGCCTCGACTGCCAGACACCGCAAACCTTTGGGATTTTTGTCATGACATAAAAGAAAATGATGAGAGACACTATGTGTAACCAGTCCCTTTTTAATATTATAAATGTGCTCGTAAATGCGTCTTTGAAAAGTTTTGCCAACATATTGCAAGCCACGGGGGGCATTCAAGCAAATATATTATAGAAGTTGAATGGCAGTTGAGTAGTGTCTTAATGGGATAACTTTTAGAAGTCACATTAGATTTAAAAAATTTAGCGTTTACACTATAGGAACAGGCCACACATTTCGCACCGGTAAAGAAACCTACTGCACTCCCTACCTGACCTGTTTCTTGTTGTTTGACGGGGCAGCTCGGGGCTAGTTTGGATTTTAGATCGTTGGCCTTTGAAAATATAATGTTTGTTTTTTTTGGCAGAATCTCTGCCAAGACATCGTCTTTCAACAAGGTGCATTTTCAGGCCGAACTTGGGGAGTTGCTGACTGCTGGCCTAGACAGTGGGGCTATATGTGATGACGAGTTTGACTTTCTATCTGTTCAATTTCCACGCACCCCTTTATTTTACTTTATACCGAAAATTCACAAAAACTTAACCTCACCCCGGGGTAGACCTATCATTTCAGGTATTTCTTCACTCACGTCTAATCTTTCTCAATTTATAGATCACCATCTTCAACCTATAGTCACGGGTGTCAAATCCTATTTGCGAGACACTACACATATATTACACATTTTGAAAGATCTTGAATGGCAGCCTGGGTATATACTAGCCACGGCTGACGTCACATCATTATACACTGTGATTGACCATCAATTGGGCTGCCATGCCATGTCTCGCAAATTGGAGAATGTAAGTAATTATTCACTTATTAAAAGGAATTTTTTAGTGGATGGCATTAGGTTTATTTTAACGCACAATTATTTCACTTTCAACTCACGTTACTACATTCAAAAATGTGGCACCGCTATGGGCACGAGGTTTGCTCCTAGTTACGCCAATCTATTTATGGACAGTTGGGAGGAAGAGTTTATTTGGAATAACTGTCCCCTAGGAGCAAACCTGGTGCTCTGGCGGCGCTACATTGATGATGTAATTTTTGTATGTTCAGGCAGCCAAACTTCATTGGATAGTTTTTGCACGAATTTAAATCACAACCAATTCAATCTTCAATTCACTTGTCACTATAGTATTGAGCACATTGATTTTTTGGACCTTCACATTTGTATTAAAGATAACACAGTGCACACTAAGACTTTTTTTAAGCCAGTACAGGCCAACAACTATGTGCGCGCTGACAGTCAGCATAACCCACAGTGGCTACGAAATATCCCCAAGGGTCAGCTGGTGCGTCTCAAATGGAACTGCTCCGAAGAGGAGACCTTCAAGTCACAGGCAAGGTACCTGAGGGAAAAATTTATTATGAGGAAATATTCAGAAAGTCTCTTAGACGAAGCCCTAGAACAAGTCAACAACATCAAAAGAGAGACACTGCTTTAATATAATAATAATAGAGATGACACTGTCAAAAGGTGTAATAGGCCAGTTGCGTTTATTACTCAATATAATGAGATGGCGCCCAAAATCAAACAAACCATAAATAAATATTGGCCTATTTTGTTGAAAGACGGTGTCTTGGCAGAGATTCTGCCAAAAAAAACAAACATTATATTTTCAAAGGCCAAGAATCTAAAATCCAAACTAGCCCCGAGCTGCCCCGTCAAACAACAAGAAACAGGTCAGGTAGGGAGTGCAGTAGGTTTTTTTTACGTGTGCGAAATGTGTGGCCTGTTCCTATAGTGTAAATGCTAAATATTTTAAATCTAATGTGACTTCTAAAAGTTATCCCATTAAGACACTAATCAACTGCCATTCAACTTTTATAATATATTTGCTTGAATGCCCCCGTGGCTTGCAATATGCTGGCAGAACGGGGAGAACTTTTCAAAGACGCATTTACGAGCACGTATATAATATTAAAAAGGGACTGGTTACACATAGTGTCTCTCATCATTTTCTTTTATGTCATGACAAAAATCCCAAAGGTTTGCGGTGTCTGGCAGTCGAGGCAGTCCAGGCCAACCCGAGAGGTGGGAACAGATTACAACAGGCCAGTATGCGCGAAGCAAACTGGATCTATGAATTAAAAACACTGTCTCCAAGAGGGTTAAATATAGATTTTGAACTCAAAGCCTTTCTGTGATGTATCCTAATGAGATCATTTAATGTCTATTCAGTGTCCAGTATTTATGTTTTAATAACTTTTTAATATTTTAATGTTTTAAAGTGTTAAGGTATTTATTTGTTATTTGTGTAGGTTTGTTTGTTTAGTGTCTAGCTAGGCTTGTCTTGTGCCCACCGTGGTTATGGCAATTATAGGGTTAATGCTTTTTCTATTATGTAATTAGCCTATTGCCATCAATGACCAAGTGTATTTATACCATTAAGACACAAGGTGGAGCACATCCCTTGAAGAAGTGTGCGCATGCGCACGAAACGCGTCGGGAAGTTCTTGTTCATTTTAGAAGCTTTTACTGTGGTTGCGGAGGACATTGGGGAATCGTGTGTGGAGTCACAGCCGGTGGAGCCGTAGGGGCAGAGCAGAGCGGTGCGAGAGGACACTCTCATTGGGAGCATCACATCGCGTTGCGTTAGGAGCAGTGAGGGGCGTGACGTCATATCCGCCGGAAAGCCCTGCAACTCGAGTGATTCATCTCCCACCCACATCACGTGGGGACGCCTGTGATGGAGCTCCGGTCGCCATCTTTGGAGGACTTCACCATCCACTCTGTGCAAACTGCCTTTACCCAACCAGGGTCATGTAAGTAGGATTCCAGTTTTACCCCGAGGTGGATATCCCACCTCCGTCACCCACATTAGTTGTGTTAATAGCTTTTTAATCTTACTTTTTAGCCTTGCTAGTGTTGGTGTGTTGTCAGTCTTGTGCGTTATGTGTTGTTAGTTGGTATTGTTTTATTACTGCACCATAATCTGTTTTCTTTTTCTTTCTCCATTTGCACGGTCTGGGAGGAGAGTTGTCAGCACAATTCCTTTGTTCATCTGAGGACTTCCAATTGGACTTCACCTTTATGGTTTGGAATTCATTGACTCTTATTTTTTTGGCGCCGGTTTTTCTTTTTTACATGGTCTCCTACTGACTGTACGGTCAGTTTTCACCTGGCTGCCATTTGTTTGTTATATGCACTAATTAAGTTTGCTTTTATTTTCCATTAGCGCTGTTTTACACCATCTTTTTCTGTGTTGGTCTACATTACCTACTCTATGCCTGGTCTACATTACCTACTCTATGCCTGGTCTATATTACCTACTCTATGCCTGGTCTATATTACCTACTCTATTCCTGGTCTATATTACCTACTCTATGCCTGGTCTATATTACCTACTCTATGCCTGGTCTATATTACCTACTCTATGCCTGGTCTATATTACCTACTCTATGCCTGGTCTATATTACCTACTCTATGCCTGGTCTATATTACCTACTCTATGCCTGGTCTATATTACCTACTCTATGCCTGGTCTACATTACCTACTCTATGCCTGGTCTACATTACCTACTCTATGCCGGGTCTATATTACCTACTCTATGCCTGGTCTATATTACCTACTCTATGCCTGGTCTACATTACCTACTCTATGCCTGGTCTACATTACCTACTGTATGCCTGGTCTATATTACCTACTCTATGCCTGGTCTATATTAGCTACTCTATGTCAGGTCTATATTAGCTACTCTATGCCTGGTCTATATTAGCTACTCTATGCCTGGTCTACATTAGCTACTCTATGCCTGGTCTACATTACCTACTCTATGCCTGGTCTACATTAGCTACTCTATGCCTGGTCTATATTAGCTACTCTATGCCTGGTCTATATTACCTACTCTATGCCTGGTCTATATCAGCTACTCTATGCCTGGTCTATATTACCTACTCTATGCCTGGTCTATATTACCTACTCTATGCCTGGTCTATATTACCTACTCTATGCCTGGTCTATATTACCTACTCTATGCCTGGTCTATATTACCTACTCTATGCCTGGTCTATATTACCTACTTTATGCCTGGTCTATATTACCTACTCTATGCCTGGTCTATATTACCTACTCTATGCCTGGTCTATATTACCTACTCTATGCCTGGTCTATATTACCTACTCTATGCCTGGTCTATATTACCTACTTTATGCCTGGTCTATATTACCTACTCTATGCCTGGTCTACGTTACCTGACAACTCTCCTCCCAGACCGTGCAAATGGAGAAAGAAAAAGAAAACAGATTATGGTGCAGTAATAAAACAATACCAACTAACAACACATAACGCACAAGACTGACAACACACCAACACTAGCAAGGCTAAAAAGTAAGATTAAAAAGCTATTAACACAACTAATGTGGGTGACGGAGGTGGGATATCCACCTCGGGGTAAAACTGGAATCCTACTTACAGGACCCCGGTTGGGTAAAGGCATTTTGCACAGAGTGGATGGTGAAGTCCTCCAAAGATGGCGACCGGAGCTCCATCACAGGCGTCCCCACGTGATGTGGGTGGGAGATGAATCACTCGAGTTGCAGGGCTTTCCGGCGGATATGACGTCACGCCCCTCACTACTCCTAACGCAACGCGATGTGATGCTCCCAATGAGAGTGTCCTCTCGCACCGCTCTGCTCTGCCCCTACGGCTCCACCGGCTGTGACTCCACACACGATTCCCCA
Organism: Ascaphus truei; assembly: GCF_040206685.1. Classification (NCBI taxonomy): domain Eukaryota; kingdom Metazoa; phylum Chordata; class Amphibia; order Anura; family Ascaphidae; genus Ascaphus; species Ascaphus truei. The sequence goes on from NW_027456818.1 coordinate 42,712, forward strand.
ATGTCCTCCGCAACCACAGTAAAAGCTTCTAAAATGAACAAGAACTTCCCGACGCGTTTTGCGCATGCGCGCACTTCTTCAAGGGATGTGCTCCACCTTGTGTCTTAATGGTATAAATACACTTGGTCATTGATGGCAATAGGCTAATTACATAATAGAAAAAGCATTAACCCTATAATTGCCATAACCACGGTGGGCACAAGACAAGCCTAGCTAGACACTAAACAAACAAACCTACACAAATAACAAATAAATACCTTAACACTTTAAAACATTAAAATATTAAAAAGTTATTAAAACATAAATACTGGACACTGAATAGACATTAAATGATCTCATTAGGGTACATCACAGAAAGGCTTTGAGTTCAAAGTCTATATTTAACCCTCTTGGAGACTGTGTTTTTAATTCATGGATCCAGTTTGCTTCGCGCATACTGGCCTGTTGTAATCTGTTCCCACCTCTCGGGTTGGCCTGGACTGCCTCGACTGCCAGACACCGCAAACCTTTGGGATTTTTGTCATGACATAAAAGAAAATGATGAGAGACACTATGTGTAACCAGTCCCTTTTTAATATTATTTACGTGCTCGTAAATGCGTCTTTGAAAAGTTCTCCCCGTTCTGCCAGCATATTGCAAGCCACGGGGGCATTCAAGCAAATATATTATAAAAGTTGAATGGCAGTTGATTAGTGTCTTAATGGGATAACTTTTAGAAGTCACATTAGATTTAAAATATTTAGCATTTACACTATAGGAACAGGCCACACATTTCGCACACGTAAAAAAAAACCTACTGCACTCCCTACCTGACCTGTTTTTTGTTGTTTGACGGGGCAGCTCGGGGCTAGTTTGGATTTTAGATCGTTGGCCTTTGAAAATATAATGTTTGTTTTTTTTGGCAGAATCTCTGCCAAGACATCGTCTTTCAACAAGGTGCATTTTAAGGCCGAACTTGGGGAGTTGCTGACTGCTGGCCTAGACAGTGGGGCTATATGTGGTGACGAGTTTGACTTTCTATCTGTTCAATTTCCACGCACGCCTTTATTTTACTTTATACCGAAAATTCACAAAAACTTAACCTCACCCCCGGGTAGACCTATCATTTCAGGTATTTCTTCACTCACGTCTAATCTTTCTCAATTTATAGATCACCATCTTCAACCTATAGTCACGGGTGTCAAATCCTATTTGCGAGACACTACACATATATTACAAATTTTGAAAGATCTTGAATGGCAGCCTGGGTATATACTAGCCACGGCTGACGTCACATCATTATACACTGTGATTGACCATCAATTGGGCTGCCATGCCATGTCTCGCAAATTGGAGAATGTAAGTAATTATTCACTTATTAAAAGGAATTTTTTAGTGGATGGCATTAGGTTTATTTTAACGCACAATTATTTCACTTTCAACTCACGTTACTACATTCAAAAATGTGGCACCGCTATGGGCACGAGGTTTGCTCCTAGTTACGCCAATCTATTTATGGACAGTTGGGAGGAAGAGTTTATTTGGAATAACTGTCCCCTAGGAGCAAACCTGGTGCTCTGGCGGCGCTACATTGATGATGTAATTTTGTATGGTCAGGCAGCCAAACTTCATTGGATAGTTTTTGCACGAATTTAAATCACAACCAATTCAATCTTCAATTCACTTTCCACTATAGTATTGAGCACATTGATTTTTTGGACCTTCACATTTGTATTAAAGATAACACAGTGCACACTAAGACTTTTTTTAAGCCAGTACAGGCCAACAACTATGTACGCGCTGACAGTCAGCATAACCCACAGTGGCTACGAAATATCCCCAAGGGTCAGCTGGTGCGTCTCAAATGGAACTGCTCCGAAGAGGAGACCTTCAAGTCACAGGCAAGGGACCTGAGGCAAAAATTTATTATGAGGAAATATTCAGAAAGTCTCTTAGACGAAGCCCTAGAACAAGTCAACAACATCAAAAGAGAGACACTGCTTTAATATAATAATAATAGAGATGACACTGTCAAAAGGTGTAATAGGCCAGTTGCGTTTATTACTCAATATAATGAGATGGCGCCCAAAATCAAACAAACCATAAATAAATATTGGCCTATTTTGTTGAAAGACGGTGTCTTGGCAGAGATTCTGCCAAAAAAAACAAACATTATATTTTCAAAGGCCAAGGATCTAAAATCCAAACTAGCCCCGAGCTGCCCCGTCAAACAACAAAAAACAGGTCAGGTAGGGAGTGCAGTAGGTTTTTTTTACGTGTGCGAAATGTGTGGCCTGTTCCTATAGTGTAAATGCTAAATATTTTAAATCTAATGTGACTTCTAAAAGTTATCCCATTAAGACACTAATCAACTGTCATTCAACTTTTATAATATATTTGCTTGAATGCCCCCGTGGCTTGCAATATGTTGGCAGAACGGGGAGAACTTTTCAAAGACGCATTTACGAGCACGTATATAATATTAAAAAGGGACTGGTTACACATAGTGTCTCTCATCATTTTCTTTTATGTCATGACAAAAATCCCAAAGGTTTGCGGTGTCTGGCAGTCGAGGCAGTCCAGGCCAACCCGAGAGGTGGGAACAGATTACAACAGGCCAGTATGCGCAAAGCAAACTGGATCTATGTGTAGCCCTTTTTCTGAACACCTTCCTAAGGGACTACGGATGACTGTCTAACACCTGTGGCTCAGGAGAGCTGAGCCTCCGCTAGCTGGGAGCCTGGGGTAATACACACACATTTACATAGCGCAGCGCTTCCACTTACCCAGGATCCCCATTATGAAAGATTTACCCTGGGCAAGAAACATACCATACATTGTGGGGGCAACCAATCTTTACTGTGTTTATCTGTGGTGCCCCACTGTTCACATAACATGCATATATATATTTATATCATAACGTTGACATCACTCATAACACATAACACCTCATAATAACTGGCTCTTATACTAGAGTGGCTCGGCCACACCCCGAGGGGAATATCGTCCTGTACAGCCGTGGCTCTGCCACGCTCTCATAGAGTATGTCCTTGTGAAACTTATGTAGGATATGTTCTATCCGCTAGCCACTTGCTAGTGTCTGTCACAGTTAATCCTAAGGCGGGATCAGCGCCTGATGACCGGTGTCGGTGCACTTGCTGTTTACAAAGTACCTCCCGGTCACGGCGGTGACCACACCTCTTCTCAAAGGGTCCGTCGCATCCGGCCCTGACCTTCCGATGTCGCGCGGCTCCACCGTCTGAGCCCAGACAGCAGTATCCGTCCACAACTCCGTGCGCTTGATGCCTACCTAAGGCGACAATGTCTGTCCACTACGGGCGTCCCTGCAGTACCGCAACCTACGGTGACGCGGGGAATACTCCCATGGACCTGGGGGTAGTATCTGGCCTAGGCAGGCGGGTCACGGACCCCCGGCACTCGCACTACCTGTTTCAGCACTGTCCCACTCGCTTCTCCTAGCGTGGCCTCTCCCCCACGCTTCCTGTTCTCCTCCCCTCCAAACCCAGCCTGTCCATTGGCTCCTAGCGTCAGCTGACTCCTCCGGGGTTTGCGGGGGTTATAGTTCATTACAGAGCCCTTTCTCATTGGCTCGTGGTTCGCGCGCTTCCAGAGCGCATGCGCAACCTCTTCTCTGGACCAGTGACCTCGGCAACATTGCGCAACAACATGGCGGCGCCCTGTACCAACTTGCCGTCGCGGAACCCGCCGTACAAATGCACACATATACGGTGTATTAATACATCCTTACATTCTCCCCTCCCCAGAATCCAACGTCCCCGCTTGGCTATACTACATAACATATATACAAATAACGTATCTCAGTACATCCCCTCAGTCCTATATTAAATTGCACATTTCATTGAACATTACCACTACTGAATGCATTCTATGCCGAGCCCACTGCTGAGCCTCATAATGGGGTGCCCCGAATTGATCGTAAGTCATTCTCATTGGAAGTTGACTAGTTCTTTGGCTTCGCCGAGGTTGTTCTTCATCTGCTTCCTCTGAGGAGTATCCAGTCTCAACTGGCCTTTCCATTTCTGACCTTGAGGGGTTCCTTAGATCTACAAAGTCTCTCTGTGGTACAAAGCACGGGCTCTGCGGGTCTAATGGCTGGCTCATTGGAGTCAGTGTATCTGTTGTTGGACCAAGGGGCCCTTTACCCGTAGCTCCTTCGGGAGATGCCCCCGCGGCCGGAAGGCCCCTTTGAGAGGTTCCCTCCATAGGATTCTCAGAGGTGGCATTTATTACAGTCTCTAGGCCATCCTCTGTGTTTTCAGTTTCTCCATCCATTGATACAGTGGGTACCTCCAATTCGTTGTCCCCTACTTGAGGTATGGGGAGTAGATGATTCCTATGCCACACCTTCACCCGGCCTTCGGAGTCCTTGATACGGTATACCGGGAGGCCAGGCATCTGTGACTCTACCTCATACACCCCTTCTCTCCAGTGGTCGGCTAGTTTATGTTTTCCTGGGACGCCTAGATTACGAAGGAGAACAGCATCCCCCGGGCGGATTTCCTTATGTCGCACTTTGTGGTCATAGCGTCTCTTGTTACCCGCATTTAGTTGTGCCGCCGCCCTTTCAGCCAATTTATAGGCCTGCTGTAGACTGTCCCACAACCTCTGTACATAACGAAAGTGCGTTCTGTTGGATACCCCATCGGTTGATATCCTCAGTCGCACATCCACAGGTAATCGGGCTTCTCTCCCGAACATTAGGAAGTACGGCGTATACCCGGTAGACTCATGTCAGGTACAGTTATAAGCATGTACCAACGTCTCTACATGCTTGCTCCATTCTGTTTTCTGGGAGCCTTTTAAGGTCCCCAACATGTCCAGCAGTGTGCGGTTGAACCGTTCGGGCATAGCATCCCCCTCTGGGTGGTACGGGGTGGTCCGTGACTTAGCTATGTTTAGCAACTTTAGCAGTTCCTTAATGAGAGTACTCTCGAAATCTCTGCCCTGATCCGAGTGGAGGCGGTTCGGTAATCCATAATGAATGAAGTATTTTTCCCATAAGACTCTGGCCACGGTCACCGCCCGTTGATCTTTGGTAGGGAACGCTTGTGCGTACCTTGTGTAGTGGTCTGTAATCACTAGCACGTTACCGATGCCTCGGTTATCGGGCTCAATACACAGAAAATCCATGCACACCAAATCCATAGGACCGGAACTTTTCAGATGGGCCATGGGAGCCGCTCTTGTGGGGAGTGTTTTCCTCTGCAGGCAGCGGGTACACCTCCGGCAGTGCCTTTCCACTGACTCTCTCATTCTTGGCCAATAGAACTGGTCCCGAAGTAGCCCGAATGTCTTGTCAACGCCCAGATGGCCATGATCATCGTGAAGGGCCCGGAGAACCATATTTCTCAGACGTTCAGGCAAGAATAGTTGTCGCCGGTCGGGATGATTGTGGTATGGAACTACCCGGTACAATAGGCAATTGTCCAGTTCGAACTTCCCGAACTCGTTCAACAATAGCTTCACCAGTTCTCTGGGGGCTTGCTTAAGGATAGAGGGGTTCTCTTGCTGCACAGCTTGACGAGCAAGTTCCACCACTGGGTCTTGGATCTGGTGTTGCACCAATTCTCTCCAGGAAATGATTTTATCTTCGGTAATGTTCATTCCTTCTCGACCTTGGTAGGCCCGGGGAATGGCTCGGGAGTGGCACCCTAATGAATCAGCGACTCTTAGCTCTGAGAACGCCACCTGATCGTTAACTACGGCTGCTACTGAGCATAGGGCACGTATTCCAGGCCCCGGAATTTCCTCCCATACTTCCTCATCCGTGGTGGATTGAAGCCCCGGCCTCCGTGACAGAGCATCGGCCCCCACGTTGGTGGGCCCGGGTTTATACTTGAGGTTGAAACTATAGTTGGCCAGGGCCGCCAGCCACCGGTGTCCGGTTGCGTCTAATTTGGCGGACGTGTTAATGTAGGTCATTGGGTTATTGTCAGTCCGCACCTCAAACTGTACTCCATACAAGTAGTCGTGTAATTTGTCCACCACCGCCCATTTGAGTGCCAAAAACTCCAGCTTGTGGACAGGATAGTTCTGTTCACTGGGGGTCAAGCTTCGGCTTGCGTACGCCACGGGGCGGAGCCCGGTATCGTATTTCTGGTGCAGCACTGCTCCTAGTCCGCTAAGACTGGCATCCACGTGTAGCACGTATTCACGATCAGGATCAGCATAGGCCAATACTGGGGCCTGGGTGAGACTGGCTTTCAAGGAACGCTTGTTCACAAGCAGGGGTCCACTTTTCTCCAAAAGGCGTTTGTGCCGTGACCCTTTTCCGGTCCGTATCCTCAGGATAAACTTTTAAAAGGTTATTCAGGAGTTTGGCTTTACTTGAGTAGCCCTCCACGAAGCGCCGGTAATAGCCACAAAATCCCAAAAAGGATCGCAGTTCTTGGACGTTGCGGGGCCTAGGCCAATTCACTACAGCCTCTATTTTCCCTGGATCGGTGGACACCCCTTCAGCGGACACAATGTGGCCCACGTATGTCACGGACGGGCGACAAAACTTGCATTTGTCCAAGGACAGTTTGAGGCCCTCCTTCTGAAGTCGATTCAACACCTTCATCAATCGTTCCTCGTGCTCCTCCAAGGTCTTCCCGAACACTATAATGTCATCCAAGTACACTAGGCATTCTTGCGGGTTCATGTCTCCCAGGGTCCGTTCCATCAGCCTCTGGAAGGTGGCGGGGGCTCCGCAGATCCCTTGTGGCATGCGGGTAAACTGGTAGAACCCTAATGGACAGATGAAGGCCGTCTTCTCCTGGTCTTCCAGATCCATTGGCACTTGGTAGTACCCTGACCTCAAATCGAGCACACTGAACCATTTACTTCCCGTCAAGGCGTTCAGAAGGTCCTCAATGCGTGGCAGCGTATACTGATCGGGAACCGTGCGGTTGTTCAGTGTTCTGTAATCCACACACAGACGGACCGTCCCATTCTTCTTACGGACTACCACGATGGGCGAGGCGTAAGGGCTATGGGATCCTTGTACGATACCAGCTCCCTCCATTTCGGCTAGTAACCTTTTCACCTCTTCCACGTCTCAAGGGGCTAGGCGGCGGGAGCGTTCCCGGAATGGGGTAGCGTCACTCATTCGAATGGTATGACGGGCACTGCGACTGCACCCCACATCCATATCACTCGTGGAGAATACTCTTCGTCGTTCTTATAGCTGGGCCTGCAGTCTTTCTCTCCATTCTTCCGTGAGCGGGGAATCTCCGAAGTCAAAATCCAACGGGGAGTCGGTAGCAGGGGTAGTGTCCGCTGGCCGTCCCTTCAGGGCCTTCTCCTCGGGTATTACGGGGTATATTCTACCCAGTGGCTGTCGGCGATCAATGCTCATGGGATACGGAGAGATATTCTGCACATACACCCAGGTTCTGTTCGGAATTTTCCCCGGCCATTTCTTTACAGAGGCTAACACCACATAGCCCAGCCGCTGTTCATCTTGTGTCACACTTTCCAAAGAGAAAAACTGATCCTCCGGGTGTCGGTCCAGGTAGTGGCAGGCCGCGATCATCATCCTTCCTTCTCCGGGGGGAATTTGAGTCAGTCCCCACTCTTGACTGTATAGCATCCCATGCTCCTCTTCAGTCGCGATTTTACCGCAAGCCTCTTGTAGTGCCGGACACGTAGCGAGGGCTAGCAGCGGAGCCTCGCCCGCTTCTTGCAAGTACATGCGGATCACCGCGCGCACAATGTCGGTGTTGGTCCCCAAGATTATCAGAGCGCTGGGGTGATCTTGAGGTTCGGGACACACTAGGGCTTCCACTTCCATGGGGTGATGTTTACCAGTGTTCAGCTGTGGGATGTCCAAATGTACCTTCACTACTCCATCGATGGGATAATCTTCGTGACTCAACCCCCTTAAACGTAAGGCATCAGCGGATAACAACGGCAACCGGTGTAAGTGTTGATCATAGAAGGGCCGATACACTATGGTCACCTCGGACCCCGTGTCCATCAATGCCGAGGTGTAGATACCTTCAATGACTACCCGAACGATGGCGGCGGGTCCAATTCGAATGTTCGTGGAAGGCTGGGCTCCGGCGCCGCCGTCCTGGGGGGTGCACGGCATCGATTGAGCCGGCCGAGACGACGTTTTCCGTAGGGAGGGACAGCGGGCCCGAAGGTGTCCCATATTCCCGCAAGCATAGCACTGGAGTTGGCTGAGGTAGGTATCATTTCGCCCGGGCGGTAAGCTTCGCCCCGGCATAGGGCGAGGCCGGGCCGCTATCGGCGCCCCTGAGTCATCTGTGTCAGGATCCCCATTCTCGGACACTTCGGCTTTCGGTTCCGACTTTTTGACATCCTTGCTTCCCTGCGAGGCCTTTTTCCCTGGGGTTAGGTCGCGCCCCAACAGCACTGTCTCGTGCGCTTGGACACGGTCCATTAGATCATGGAACGTCAAGGCTTGTCCGGGCGTTAGGCAGCCACCGACACGTATGGACACTGGATGCAGGGGCAGGAGCCCACTCAGTAGCTGGGTAGTGCGCAGTCCGTCGGCATCCACCTTCGGTACCACGCCCTTTCTCACCATAGCCCACAGGTCCAGATGCAGACGTCTGAGGAAGTCGGACACCATCTCTCCCTCTTTCTGAGCCAGAGCATGACATTTTGCCATCAGCGCATAGGTATCCACAGGGGCCCCATAGGCCTTGGTCAGGCAGTAAACGAGGTCCGCCGCATCAGCATCCGGGTGGTCGTCCTGGTAGTAGTGTACCATGTGGGACGCTGGGGGTCGCAGACACTCAACGATACGCTGCCTCCGGACCGCGTCCGTGCAGGTCCACTCAGGCAGTACCTGTTCCGTGTGATCCAGCCATTCTTCTATCCCAACTTCTCCTTGAGGCGTGGGTTTATCACCCGAGAATGCCTTTAACTTCCGGTACTGGAGGGACTGGGTGGAGTGGTGAATGGCTGCGGCAACCGCTGGAATAGAGGCATCGTCCTGTAGACTACCTCCAACTGAGGGGTAGGCGTCTAATCTTGACATACTGAGTCTATTTAGCGCGGGCCTCAGGGCGGAGGGGGTGAATGAAGGGCCCAGGCTCAGTGCAGCAGGCCATCGAGGGTTCAGACTACTGTCCGGGGTGCGGTCGGGGCCACTGGCAACGGCACCTAACGCGGGGAGGTACTCCCTCTGTGGGGTGGAAGCGGCCAGCGGTTCGGTGGGGTCCACTTGCACTATAAGACAGTGTACGCCAGGAGCCTCAGGCAGCAATAGTATCCGGGGCAGCGCTTCGGGACATATATCCCGTTCAGTGACGTATAATATTCTGCGCCACATCTGGTCCTGGTCGTAAAAATGATCTTGCACTCGGGCAGTGTCCATGAGTGGGAGTTTCCTGACATGGTCAGTCACAGTGCCTAGGGAGATAGCGGCGGGGACATGCCCCAGGCCGAAAACACGGTTCAGGGGAACCTCATGCCGCTGGGCCCACTTGCGCACCTCGAGCGGTGAGGGCACAGACATGATGTGTAAAGCTCGTTGCACAATTGAGAAAAAAATTATTGGGGCACCCCAGGTCTAAGCTCTCAGCAGCGCCTCCAAATGTAGCCCTTTTTCTGAACACCTTCCTAAGGGACTACGGGTGACTGTCTAACACCTGTGGCTCAGGAGAGCTGAGCCTCCGCTAGCTGGGAGCCTGGGGTAATACACACACATTTACATAGCGCAGCGCCTCCACTTACCCAGGATCCCCATTATGAAAGATTTACCCTGGGCAAGAAACATACCATACATTGTGGGGGCAACCAATCTTTACTGTGTTTATCTGTGGTGCCTCACTGTTCACATAACATGCATATATATATTTATATCATAACATTGACATCACTCATAACACATAACACCTCATAATAACTGGCTCTTATACTAGTGCTTGATGCCTACCTAAGGTGACAATGTCTGTCCACTACGGGCGTCCCTGCAGTACCGCAACCTACGGTGACGCGGGGAATACTCCTATGGACCTGGGGGTAGTATCTGGCCTAGGCAGGCGGGTCACGGACCCCCTGCACTCGCACTACCTATTTCAGCACTGTCCCACTCGCTTCTGCTAGCGTGGCCTCTCCCCCACGCTTCCTGTTCTCCTCCCCTCCAAACCCAGCCTGTCCATTGGCTCCTAGCGTCAGCTGACTCCTCCGGGGTTCGCGGGGGTTATAGTTCATTACAGAGCCCTTTCTCATTGGCTCGTGGTTCGCACGCTTCCAGAGCGCATGCGCAACCTCTTCTCTGGACCAGTGACCTCGGCAACATTGCGCAACAACATGGCGGCGCCCTGTACCAACTTGCCGTCGCGGAACCCGCTGTACAAATGCACACATATACGGTGTATTAACACATCCTTACATATGAATTAAAAACACTGTCTCCAAGAGGGTTAAATATAGATTTTGAACTCAAAGCCTTTCTGTGATGTATCCTAATGAGATCATTTAATGTCTATTCAGTGTCCAGTATTTATGTTTTAATAACTTTTTAATATTTTAATGTTTTAAAGTGTTAAGGTATTTATTTGTTATTTGTGTAGGTTTGTTTGTTTAGTGTCTAGCCAGGCTTGTCTTGTGCCCACCGTGGTTATGGCAATTATAGGGTTAATGCTTTTTCTATTATGTAATTAGCCTATTGCCATCAATGACCAAGTGTATTTATACCATTAAGACACAAGGTGGAGCACATCCCTTGAAGAAGTGCGCGCATGCGCACGAAACGCGTCGGGAAGTTCTTGTTCATTTTAGAAGCTTTTACTGTGGTTGCGGAGGACATTGGGGAATCGTGTGTGGAGTCACAGCCGGTGGAGCCGTAGGGGCAGAGCAGAGCGGTGCGAGAGGACACTCTCATTGGGAGCATCACATCGCGTTGCGTTAGGAGCAGTGAGGGGCGTGACGTCATATCCGACAGAAAGCCCTGCAACTCGAGTGATTCATCTCCCACCCACATCACGTGGGGACGCCTGTGAGGGAGCTCCGGTCGCCATCTTTGGAGGACTTCACCATCCACTCTGTGCGAACTGCCTTTACCCAACCGGGGTCCTGTAAGTAGGATTCCAGTTTTACCCCGAGGTGGATATCCCACCTCCGTCACCCACATTAGTTGTGTTAATAGCTTTTTAATCTTACTTTTTAGCCTTGCTAGTGTTGGTGTGTTGTCAGTCTTGTGCGTTATGTGTTGTTAGTTGGTATTGTTTATTACTGCACCATAATCTGTTTTCTTTTTCTTTCTCCATTTGCACGGTCTGGGAGGAGAGTTGTCAGCACAATTCCTTTGTTCATCTGAGGACTTCCAATTGGACTTCACCTTTATGGTTTGGAATTCATTGACTCTTATTTTTTTGGCGCCGGTTTTTCTTTTTTACATGGTCTCCTACTGACTGTACGGTCAGTTTTCACCTGGCTGCCAGTTGTTTGTTATATGCACTAATTAAGTTTGCTTTTATTTTCCATTAGCGCTGTTTTACACCATCTTTTTCTGTGTTGGTCTACATTACCTACTCTATGCCTGGTCTATATTAGCTACTCTATGCCTGGTCTACATTAGCTACTCTATGCCTGGTCTATTTTAACTACTCTATGCCTGGTCTATATTAGCTACTCTATGCCTGGTCTACATTAGCTACTCTATGCCTGGTCTACATTACCTACTCTATGCCTGGTCTACATTAGCTACTCTATGCCTGGTCTACATTAGCTACTCTATGCCTGGTCTATATTAGCTACTCTGTGCCTGGTCTATATTAGCTACTCTATGCCTGATCTATATTAGCTACTCTATGCCTGGTCTATATTACCTCTCTATGCCTGGTCTATATTAGCTACTCTATGCCTGGTCTATATTAGCTAATCTATGCCTGGTCTATATTAGCTACTCTATGCCTGGTCTATATTAGCTAATCTATGCCTGGTCTATATTAGCTACTCTATGCCTGGTCTACATTAGCTACTCTATGCCTGGTCTATATTAACTACTCTATGCCTGGTCTATATTAGCTACTCTATGCCTGGTCTACATTAGCTACTCTATGCCTGGTCTACATTACCTACTCTATGCCTGGTCTACATTAGCTACTCTATGCCTGGTCTACATTAGCTACTCTATGCCTGGTCTATATTAGCTACTCTGTGCCTGGTCTATATTAGCTACTCTATGCCTGATCTATATTAGCTACTCTATGCCTGGTCTATATTACCTCTCTATGCCTGGTCTATATTAGCTACTCTATGCCTGGTCTATATTAGCTAATCTATGCCTGGTCTATATTAGCTACTCTATGCCTGGTCTATATTAGCTACTCTATGCCTGGTCTATATTAGCTACTCTATGCCAGGTCTATATTAGCTACTCTATGCCAGGTCTATATTAGCTACTATATGCCTGGTCTATATTAGCTACTCTGTGCCAGGTCTATATTACCTACTCTATGCCAGGTCTATATTACCTACTCTATTCCTGGTCTATATTAGCTACTCTATGCCTGGTCTATATTAGCTACTCTATGCCTGGTCTATATTAGCTATTCTATGCCTGGTCTATATTAGCTACTCTATGCCTGGTCTATATTAGCTACTCTATGCCTGGTCTATATTAGCTACTCTATGCCTGGTCTATATTAGCTACTCTATGCCTGGTCTATATTAGCTACTCTATGCCTGGTCTATATTAGCTATTCTATGCCTGGTCTATATTAGCTACTCTATGCCTGGTCTATATTAGCTACTCTATGCCTGGTCTATATTAGCTACTCTATGCCTGGTCTATATTAGCTACTCTATGCCAGGTCTATATTAGCTACTCTATGCCTGGTCTATATTAGCTACTCTATGCCAGGTCTATATTAGCTACTCTATGCCAGGTCTATATTAGCTACTCTATGCCTGTTCTATATTAGCTACTCTATGCCAGGTCTATATTAGCTACTCTATGCCAGGTCTATATTAGCTACTCTATGCCAGGTCTATATTACCTACTCTATGCCTGGTCTATATTAGCTACTCTATGCCTGGTCAGGCAGGGGTGGAATTCAGCCGGTTCGGGGGTGGGATTCAGCCGGTTCGGGGGTAGGTTTCTAACCCGCTGCTGATGGTGATTGCTTGAGGCCTCTAAATATGTTTTACAATCTACGTCTTTGTAGAACGCCCCGAGTTTGTATACTCATATCTTCGGCTACAAAGAGTAATAAATCTAAAAATGCAACACTTGGGGCATTAACACTATACGTACATTTAAGATTAAAAGGGTTGCTGTTAATATATCCCATAAAAAGAATGAATTCTCCCGTGTTCCCTTTCCAGATTATTAAAATATCGTCTATGAAACGACGAAAGAATTTTAAATGTTTAAAAAAAGGATTATTCTCCCAGATAAAAAATTGTTCCCTTTAGCCCATCATAATATTCGCAAAGCTGGGAGCAGAAGTCGCACCCATCGCCGTCCCTTCGTTTTGCAAGTAAAAAATTCCCTCAAACCTAAAATAATTGTGGGTTAAAATAAATCGCGCACAAGTAATAATAAATCTCTCTGTGCCGCAGAAACCGCGGCATCTTTCTTAAGATAAAATTCAACGGCTTTGATCCCATACTTCTGTCCAATCCTCGTGTACAGAGATTCCGCGTCACAGGACACCCGCAAGTAATCTGGGTGCCATATTACACCCTTAATTAGGTGCAAAACGTGGGACTTATCTTTAATATGGGAGGGTAAATTAGTTACATACTGCTGTAAAAAACTACCTAAATATCTGGATACATTTGCTGTAAGGGAACTGACCCCCGAAACTATCGGTCTCCCTGGGGGATCCGTGTCGCATTTCTCTATTTTGGGGATGTGGTAAGGTGTACAAATGTTTAGATCACCACTGAAAGCCACACCCCTGACGAAGAGGCCTCGGTCACACGCAGAGCCAGCGGCAGAGCCGGGCTCAGACTGAGGTAAAGTGACTGACCGAGGTCACACGCAGAGCCAGCGGCAGAGCCGGGCTCAGACTGAGGTAAAGTGACTGTCCGAGGTCACACGCAGAGCCAGCGGCAGAGCCGGCCTGAGGTAAAGTGACTGTCCGAGGTCACACGCAGAGCCAGCGGCAGAGCCGGGCTCTGACTGAGGTAAAGTGACTGTCTGAGGTCACACGCAGAGCCAGCGGCAGAGCCGGGCTCTGACTGAGGTAAAGTGACTGTCTGAGGTCACACGCAGAGCCAGCGGCAGAGCCGGGCTCATACTGAGGTGAAGTGACTGCCCGAGGTCACGCGCAGAGCCAGCGGCAGAGCCGGCCTGAGGTAAAGTGACTGTCCGAGGTCACACGCAGAGCCAGCGGCAGAGCCGGGCTCAGACTGAGGTAAAGTGACTGTCCGAGGTCAAAACGCAGAGCCAGCGGCAGAGCCGGGCTCAGACTGAGGTAAAGTGACAGTCCGAGGTCACACGCAGAGCCAGCGGCAGAGCCGGGCTCAGACTGAGGTAAAGTGACTGTCCGAGGTCACACGCAGAGCCAGCGGCAGAGCCGGGCTCCTCCCATTTTGCAGCAATGACCAGAAACATTTGAAACAAATCACGTTTATTAAGCAATGGCGCCACGTATCCCAGAAGCCTTTGCAGGAAAAGATATCGACTAACTGTAAATTATCCAATACAAAAATACCCGGAGGCTCCTCCCACAGCGCTGCTAGCCCCGCCCCATAGCAATGTGGCACCTCCCCTTCACAGAGCAGTAATATGAGGCTCCTCCCCCTGCGCCACTGAGCCCTCCTTCCCCTCGGATGTGCTCTCCTCGTGGTCCCAGCATTGGGCGGCCCCCCACGCGCGCGCCCTCCCCCACAGCGCCTGCGGGTGGGCGCTCTGCCCCCCTTCCATGCGCAGCAGGTTCCTCCATGCCACGAACAGACCGCCACACAGCAGGACCAGGACCAGGGTGAGGAGCAGGACCAGCCACGTGCCGTCAGAATCCACAGCCACGGGGGAGACCGCCACGGCCACGGGAAACAGGAGCAGCAGAGCCGGCCACATCTGGGGCAAGAGAGACAGCTCAACGCTCTGCTGCATCTCTCCCAGCGCTGGCACTGCACCCTCTGCTGCATCTCACCCAGCGCTGACACTGCACCCTCTGCTGCATCTCACCCAGCGCTGACACTGCACCCTCTGCTACATCTCACCCAGCGCTGACACTGCGCCCTCTGCTGCATCTCACCCAGCGCTGACACTGCACCCTCTGCTGCATCTCACCCAGCGCTGACACTGCACCCTCTGCTGCATCTCACCCAGCGCTGACACTGCACCCTCTGCTGCATCTCACCCAGCGCTGACACTACACCCTCTGCTGCATCTCACCCAGCGCTGACACTGCATCCTCTGCTGCATCTCACCCAGCGCTGACACTGCACCCTCTGCTGCATCTCACCCAGCGCTGACACTACACCCTCTGCTGCATCTCACCCAGCGCTGACACTGCACCCTCTGCTGCATCTCACCCAGCGCTGACACTACACCCTCTGCTGCATCTCACCCAGCGCTGACACTCCACCCTCTGCTGCATCTCACCCAGCGCTGACACTGCACCCTCTGCTGCATCTCACCCAGCGCTGACACTGCATCCTCTGCTGCATCTCACCCAGCGCTGACACTGCACTCTCTGCTGCATCTCACCCAGCGCTGACACTGCACCCTCTGCTGCATCTCTCCCAGCGCTGACACTGCTCTCTCTGCTACATCTCACCCAGCGCTGACACTGCACCCTCTGCTGCATCTCACCCAGCGCTGACACTGCACCCTCTGCTGCATCTCACCCAGCGCTGACACTGCACCCTCTGCTGCATCTCACCCAGCGCTGACACTACACCCTCTGCTGCATCTCACCCAGCGCTGACACTGCACCCTCTGCTGCATCTCACCCAGCGCTGACACTGCACCCTCTGCTGCATCTCACCCAGCGATGACACTGCACCCTCTACTACATCTCACCCAGCGCTGACACTACACTCTCTGCTGCATCTCACCCAGCGCTGACACTAAACCCTCTGCTGCATCTCACCCAGCGCTGACACTGCACCCTCTGCTGCATCTCACCCAGCGCTGACACTGCACCCTCTGCTGCATCTCACCCAGCGCTGACACTGCACCCTCTGCTGCATCTCACCCAGCGCTGACACTGCACCCTCTGCTGCATCTCACCCAGCGCTGACACTGCACCCTCTGCTGCATCTCACCCAGCGCTGACACTGCACCCTCTGCTGCATCTCACCCAGCGCTGACACTGCACCCTCTGCTGCATCTCACCCAGCGCTGACACTGCACCCTCTGCTGCATCTCACCCAGCGCTGACACTGCACCCTCTGCTGCATCTCACCCAGCGCTGACACTGCACCCTCTGCTGCATCTCACCCAGCGCTGACACTGCACCCTCTGCTGCATCTCTCCCAGCGCTGACACTGCACCCTCTGCTGCATCTCACCCAGCGCTGACACTGCACCCTCTGCTGCATCTCACCCAGCGCTGACACTGCACTCTCTGCTACATCGCACCCAGCGCTGACACTTCAACCTCTGCTGCATCTCACCCAGCGCTGACACTGCACCCTCTGCTGCATCTCACCCAGCGCTGACACTGAACCCTCTGCTGCATCTCACCCAGCGCTGACACTACAGCCTCTGCTGCATCTCACCCAGTGCTGACACTGCACCCTCTGCTGCATCTCACCCAGCGCTGACACTTCATTCTCTGCTGCATCTCACCCAGCGCTGACACTGCACCCTCTGCTGCATCTCACCCAGCGCTGACACTGCACCCTCTGCTGCATCTCACCCAGCGCTGACACTACACCCCCTGCTGCATCTCTCCCAGCGCTGACACTGCACCCTCTGCTGCATCTCACCCAGCGCTGACACTGCACCCTCTGCTGCATCTCACCCAGCGCTGACACTGCACCCTCTGCTACATCTCACCCAGCGCTGACACTGCACCCTCTGCTGCATCTCACCAGTGCTGACACTGCACCCTCTGCTGCATCTCACCCAGCGCTGACACTGCTCTCTCTGCTGCATCTCACCCAGCGCTGACACTGCACCCTCTGCTGCATCTCTCCCAGCGCTGACACTGCACCCTCTGCTGCATCTCTCCCAGCGCTGACACTGCACCCTCTGCTGCATCTCACCCAGCGCTGACACTTAATCTCACCCAGCGCTGACACTGCACCCTCTGCTACATCGCACCCAGCGCTGACACTGCACCCTCTGCTGCATCTCACCCAGCGCTGACACTGCATCCTCTGCTGCATCTCTCCCAGCGCTGACACTGCTCTCTCTGCTACATCTCACCCAGCGCTGACACTGCACCCTCTGCTGCATCTCACCCAGCGCTGACACTGCACCCTCTGCTGCATCTCACCCAGCGCTGACACTGCACCCTCTGCTGCATCTCACCCAGCGCTGACACTGCACCCTCTGCTGCATCTCACCCAGCGCTGACACTACACCCTCTGCTGCATCTCACCCAGCGCTGACACTGCACCCTCTGCTGCATCTCACCCAGCGCTGACACTGCACCCTCTGCTGCATCTCACCCAGCGATGACACTGCACCCTCTACTACATCTCACCCAGCGCTGACACTACACTCTCTGCTGCATCTCACCCAGCGCTGACACTAAACCCTCTGCTGCATCTCACCCAGCGCTGACACTGCACCCTCTGCTGCATCTCACCCAGCGCTGACACTGCACCCTCTGCTGCATCTCACCCAGCGCTGACACTGCACCCTCTGCTGCATCTCACCCAGCGCTGACACTGCACCCTCTGCTGCATCTCACCCAGCGCTGACACTGCACCCTCTGCTGCATCTCACCCAGCGCTGACACTGCACCCTCTGCTGCATCTCACCCAGCGCTGACACTGCACCCTCTGCTGCATCTCACCCAGCGCTGACACTGCACCCTCTGCTGCATCTCACCCAGCGCTGACACTGCACCCTCTGCTGCATCTCACCCAGCGCTGACACTGCACCCTCTGCTGCATCTCACCCAGCGCTGACACTGCACCCTCTGCTGCATCTCTCCCAGCGCTGACACTGCACCCTCTGCTGCATCTCACCCAGCGCTGACACTGCACCCTCTGCTGCATCTCACCCAGCGCTGACACTGCACTCTCTGCTACATCGCACCCAGCGCTGACACTGCAACCTCTGCTGCATCTCACCCAGCGCTGACACTGCACCCTCTGCTGCATCTCACCCAGCGCTGACACTGAACCCTCTGCTGCATCTCACCCAGCGCTGACACTACAGCCTCTGCTGCATCTCACCCAGTGCTGACACTGCACCCTCTGCTGCATCTCACCCAGCGCTGACACTTCATTCTCTGCTGCATCTCACCCAGCGCTGACACTGCACCCTCTGCTGCATCTCACCCAGCGCTGACACTGCACCCTCTGCTGCATCTCACCCAGCGCTGACACTACACCCCCTGCTGCATCTCTCCCAGCGCTGACACTGCACCCTCTGCTGCATCTCACCCAGCGCTGACACTGCACCCTCTGCTGCATCTCACCCAGCGCTGACACTGCACCCTCTGCTACATCTCACCCAGCGCTGACACTGCACCCTCTGCTGCATCTCACCAGTGCTGACACTGCACCCTCTGCTGCATCTCACCCAGCGCTGACACTGCTCTCTCTGCTGCATCTCACCCAGCACTGACACTGCACCCTCTGCTGCATCTCTCCCAGCGCTGACACTGCACCCTCTGCTGCATCTCTCCCAGCGCTGACACTGCACCCTCTGCTGCATCTCACCCAGCGCTGACACTTAATCTCACCCAGCGCTGACACTGCACCCTCTGCTACATCGCACCCAGCGCTGACACTGCACTCTCTGCTGCATCTCACCCAGCGCTGACACTGCATCCTCTGCTGCATCTCACCCAGCGCTGACACTGCAACCTCTGCTGCATCTCACCCAGCGCTGACACTGCACCCTCTGCTGCATCTCACCCAGCGCTGACACTACACCCTCTGATACATCTCACCCAGCGCTGACACTGAATCCTCTGCTACATCTCACCCAGCGCTGACACTGCACCCTCTGCTGCATCTCACCAGTGCTGACACTGCACCCTCTGCTGCATCTCACCCAGCGCTGACACTGCTCTCTCTGCTACATCTCACCCAGTGCTGACACTGCCTCCTCTGCTGCATCTCACCCAGCGCTGACACTGCACCATCTGCTGCATCTCACCCAGCGCTGACACTGCTCTCTCTGCTACATCTCACCCAGCGCTGACACTGCATCCTCTGCTGCATCTCACCCAGCGCTGACACTGCACCCTCTGATACATCTCACCCAGCGCTGACACTACAACCTCTGCTGCATCTCACCCAGCGCTGACACTACAACCTCTGCTGCATCTCACCCAGCGCTGACACTGCATCCTCTGCTGCATCTCACCCAGCGCTGACACTGCACCCTCTGCTGCATCTCACCCAGCGCGGACATTGCCTCCTCTGCTGCATCTCACCCAGCGCTGACACTGTACCCTCTGCTGCATCTCACCCAGCGCTGACACTGCACCATCTGCTGCATCTCACCCAGCGCTGACACTACAACCTCTGCTGCATCTCACCCAGCACTGACACTGCACTCTCTGCTACATCGCACCCAGCGCTGACACTACAACCTCTGCTGCATCTCACCCAGCGCTGACACTGCACCCTCTGCTGCATCTCACCCAGCGCTGACACTGCACCCTCTGCTACATCTCACTCAGCGCTGACACTCTATCTCACCCAGCGCTGACACTGCACCCTCTGCTACATCTCACCCAGCGCTGACACTGCACACTCTGCTACATCGCACCCAGCGCTGACACTCCATCCTCTGCTGCATCTCACCCAGCGCTGACACTGCACCCTCTACTACATCTCACCCAGCGCTGACACTGCACCCTCTGCTACATCTCACCCAGCGCTGACACCCCATCTCACCCAGCGCTGACACTACTTCCTCTGCTACATCGCACCCAGCGCTGACACTGCACCCTCTGCTGCATCTCACCCAGCGCTGACACTACAACCTCTGCTACATCTCACCCAGCGCTGATACTGCACCCAATGCTACATCTCACCCAGCGCTGACACTGCACCCTCTGCTGCATCTCACCCAGCGCTGACACTGCACCCTCTGCTGCATCTCACCCAGCGTTGACACTGCACCCTCTGCTGCATCTCACCCAGCGCTGACACTGCACCCTCTGATACATCTCACCCAGCGCTGACACTGAACCCTCTGATACATCTCACCCAGCGCTGACACTGAACCCTCTAGTACATCTCACCCAGCGCTGACACTGCACCCTCTGCTGCATCTCACCAGTGCTGACACTGCACCCTCTGCTGCATCTCACCCAGCGCTGACACTGCTCTCTCTGCTACATCTCACCCAGTGCTGACACTGCCCCCTCTGCTGCATCTCACCCAGCGCTGACACTGCACCATCTGCTGCATCTCACCCAGCGCTGACACTGCTCTCTCTGCTACATCTCACCCAGCGCTGACACTGCCTCCTCTGCTGCATCTCACCCAGCGCTGACACTGCACCCTCTGATACATCTCACCCAGCGCTGACACTACAACCTCTGCTGCATCTCACCCAGCGCTGACACTACAACCTCTGCTGCATCTCACCCAGCGCTGACACTGCATCCTCTGCTGCATCTCACCCAGCGCTGACACTGCACCCTCTGCTGCATCTCACCCAGCGCGGACACTGCCTCCTCTGCTGCATCTCACCCAGCGCTGACACTGCACCCTCTGCTGCATCTCACCCAGCGCTGACACTGCGCCCTCTGCTGCATCTCACCCAGCGCTGACACTGCACCCTCTGCTGCATCTCGCCCAGCGCTGACACTACAACCTCTGCTGCATCTCACCCAGCACTGACACTGCACCCTCTGCTACATCTCACCCAGCGCTGACACTGCACCCTCTGCTACATCTCACCCAGCGCTGACACTGCACCCTCTGCTGCATCTCTCCCAGCGCTGACACTGCACCCTCTGCTGCATCTCACCCAGCGCTGACACTGCACCCTCTGCTGCATCTCACCCAGCGCTGACACTACATCCTCTGCTACATCTCACCCAGTGCTGACACTACAGCCTCTGCTACATCTCACCCAGCGCTAACACTGCTTCCTCTGCTACATCTCACCCAGCGCTAACACTACTTCCTCTGCTGCATCTCACCCAGCGCTGACACTACTGCCTCTGCTACATCTCACCCAGCGCTGACACTACTGCCTCTGCTACATCTCACCCAGCGCTGACACTACACCCTCTGCTACATCTCACCCAGCGCTGACACTGCACCCTCTGCTGCATCTCACCCAGCGCTGACACTTCATCCTGCTAAAACTAAACACACTCCGCACAGTCACTCACCCTATTCTCGAAGCTTCACTTCCAGGCTTTCTCCGTTGTCGATTAGAGCTGTAAATAAGAGAGGAGGCATTATAGTGAGGTTATATATATGGGGTAATAGGAGGCGTTATAGGGAGGTGTTATATGTACAATTATATGTAATTACCACACAAACATCTATAGTGTGTCCGAATATGTAATCACTTTCTTCAAAACGTGCAAAATTCAATTAAAGCCCAAAGATATTCTTATTACATTTTAGATTTAATATAGAAAAGCAGCTCAGGGCGTAGATTACGGAAGAAGAATATTACAAAAACATACAGTACAATATATGCAGACAAACCAGGGTGTACCCAGCACACACAGAGTCATCACGAGTCAAAATCACACGTGTGACGATCAGTGCAAGGTCCCGCCCCCGTCACGCATCTCGCCACGTCTCTAATGACGCGCGCCTGCCACAACCTGCGCCCAAGCACTGCGCTGCTGGAAGGGCAGGGACCGTTCCCAGGCTCTGCCCCGTGACGTCACAGCTGACGCGCGTCAGCCGCAGCCTGCGCCCTCACTCTGCACTCCGGACGTGGCTGCTCGGTTGTTGGTCGGTGGCTATCAATATATCAATATCCCCACCTCAGCCTCGCGGTCACGCCTTGTTTGTGGTGAGCACTCGTGACAATATGCTCACCCCACAAACATGGACCCCGCTTAGGTGGGTCGACTCTTGACCGCACACGCCAACATGTTTGACAGACTGAACAAAATTCTGGAGTTAAATAACCAGCGAATGGAGATGCTCCAACAGTCGGTTCAAACCGTTACCCCTATTCTCCCTCTGCAAACCCCATGGCAGCGGTTTCCACACCCATCCCTAAAACTACCGCTTCTGAGCCACGACTACCTACCCCCAATCGCTACAGCGGTGACCCACATGGGTGTCGTGGTTTCCTCAATCAATGTTTCATCCAATTCGAGCTGATGCCTTCCCGTTTCGTGTCTCTCCGATCTAAAGTAGCATACATCATTTCCTTATTGATTGACGACGCTCGGGCGTCGGACTCTCCCATGTGGGAGCTGAGATCGGATCTTTCCAGCGATACCAGACGCTTCACCAAGCGTTCCGCAGAGTTTTCGATATGCCCGGACACAAGCTGCCTCCTCCCTCTTGCATATCTCCCAAGGTACCCGTTCTGTGGCTGTTACACCGCAGAGTTTCGCACCATCGCCGCAGAGACTGGTTGGAATGATGAGGCGCTAACTGCCGCCTTCTGGCAAGTTCTCCGAGAAATTGAAGGATGAACTAGTGGCACAGGAACGCCCCACCGACTTGGAGGAGCTCATCGCACTATGTATCCCAGTAGACCAGCGGTTACAGGAGAGGAGATCCGAGAAACGCCGGCACAAACAAGGTATTCAACCCCCTCTCAGTTTCTTCTCAGGGGCGGTCAACCCACCACCTCCGCCGGATCCGGAGGAACCCACGCAACTCAGTGGCGATAAGCTGTCTCCCGGCGAGAAACAACGGCGACGCAATGCCGGCCTCTGCTTATACTGCGGTAACGTCGGACGTCAGGCACTTGCTTGCCCTAACAGGTCAGGAAACGCCAAGTCCCAGTGAGAGCTTCTGTAGGAGAATCACACTAGGAACTAGATCTCCTCCTCCCCAAAAGAAAAAGATGCCTCCTAGCTTTCTAACCCCTGTCACCTTAACCAGTACGACCTTCCATGCCTCGGGCTTTTCTGGACTCCGGGTCAGGGGGTAATTTTATTGACCAAGGATTCGCAGAGAGAGAAAAGATTCCCTTGGCACACAAGAAACATCCAGTAGGCCCAGAGGCCACCGACGGTCGTCCTCTTCAACCTTTTATTTTGCTGCAGACCAACGCATTCCAGTTACTGCGCATGCGTGATCCAAACCTCGGCTTGTCATCCCAGGAGCAGATAAGTGTTCTCGTGTGTTAGCGGAGGAAGGGAGCAACTTTGATTGAGAAGACCCTAGGGAGTGATTCATGATTTGTAACGCCTGTGATTTGATCACGACGCCATCTTGTCTGGGTGTATAGTACACCAATGATCAACACTGGGAGATGCCCCTGGCGAAGCCTGTTGGCGAAACGCTGTGTTGGGCGCCTCCTCTCCTGCTCTTTGATCCGTAGCAAGCATCTCCGTGTGTGCAGTAGTTTCGGCATTTCGGCGCTGGCGGCTGGTGCATTGACCGCAGACCTGTGAAGCCCGTGAAGCTTTGCGGATTCCTCCGGCATTTCCATCTGTCAGCGTGATACCTCCGTGAAAAACCTGGAGTATATCTATTGGGGTCCTTTCTGTCATCTCCCTGTGACCATAAAACAGCGGACTATCGGGAGTCTGGAGTTTGCTTTTATATACCTGTACATCTTTATGGTCTGTATTTTGGCTGATGCAGCCTTCACAGTTACTGTACCTCCGAAGCACCTGTGTGTAAACCTGCCTGTCCCCAGCACACTTGCATCAGCTGATGTATATTTTTTCTGCCATTGCTATTAGTATTTGGGACTTTGTTCCACGAAAGCGATTATCTTCAGCGCGCACAATTGCCGTTACTATGCAGTTATCATGACGCAGAAGATGAATATATGGGAAACTGACCATAGAAGAGAAAGTCCGGGCTGGAGGAATGCGCAGAATGAGGTTACAATCGCTCCGGGAAGAAGCCCCCCTCAAGGGCGAAACGCGTAGAGTGAGGAGACACCTCTGAAACCTCCTTTTCATCCTTATTTTGGGACTTTGGCTCTATTCATTGTTAGTTTTGGGACTTATCAGTCTTTTCTTCTAGACTACGAGGGATACTTCATTCGGCGGTTAATTCAATCTGCTAAGTCAAGCCTAGTTCGGGTACACATGTGGTGGTGCATCTGAACATCTTTATTGTACTGATGTGGAGGCTGCCCCGCAGAGCGGAGCCCCATGTACGACAACTGCTACGAGAGGATGGAGGATCCGCGTGGTGCGGAGAACATAAAATGGCGACAAGAGGCTGATGGGGAGGGCACCCGTGGCGTGCAACCCACTGAAGAGCAAACGGTCTCCGTGTTATCATTGACCAATCTGCTCTGGAGCGGAGCGAAGGCCGTGGCTGCCCCGTTTTTATCCTGTCTGGGACAGCGAGGGGCCACCCTTGAAGAGTGTGAGGACATTGTAATAATTGGGGGAGAACCCCACGAGGAGAGCAAACACATGGACTTTTTGGGCGCAAAAATCAACCAAAATGGCGGTTCCCGCTTGCTAGGGAAACTGCATGGGCCAGTTACAGAAAATGTGGCTGGTGCAGGACTTGCAAAAAGCTGGCCGGGAATGGCGCGAACAGCAGAGCCCCGCCCTGAAGGGGGGCATGGCGCGAAAGCTATGGCTGCGCCGGGATGGACAGTGACTAATTCAGCCCCTGTGCTGAGTCAACCGCTGAGTTTATGGGACCCTCCCCTGATTTCCACCAGGGGGAGTGACTTTCAATTATGGCCTGTGGGAATGCACCCACTGGGCCCAGGGACTGATATCCAGACGGCGCCACTACAAAAAGTAGTTCCGGCCGTGGAGGTGATTTGCAAGAAAGAAGGGTACCTTGCGCAAAAAGCTGCTGCAAGGAGAAGGCGGGAACTAGCCGCGGGAAAA
The DNA here is from genome assembly GCF_040206685.1 of Ascaphus truei. Classification (NCBI taxonomy): domain Eukaryota; kingdom Metazoa; phylum Chordata; class Amphibia; order Anura; family Ascaphidae; genus Ascaphus; species Ascaphus truei. Next base: position 67,763 of record NW_027456818.1, read on the forward strand.
GACTCCAGCTCTGAGGAGGAAACTGGCGCGAAAACGCAGACCGCGCCCACCAGGACTGAGAAAGGCGCGGCCTTAATTAAGGGGCATGATATTCCCCTGTGGGACCCGCCCATTATTGCAACCCCTGGGGGCGGGTTCCAGCTCTGTCAGAAAAGGGAGGAGCCGAAGCAGGGAGTGGCGGATCCAGCAACTTCCACCAGTCAGTTGCGAGGAACCACAGAGAAGGAGAGACCTGTACAGGAAGTGGCTCCTGTACAAAGAATGGCCTGCTCCTCCACTGTGGGCACGATGGTCTCCACCCAGCCCTACTCAGTACCCGGCGGGCTACTGGTGGTACGGGTGGCTGGCACCGAGACGGTGGTCGGGCTCTGCCTACAATGCGGGCTGCCCGGAGGCACGGTCAATACAGCGGCACGTTGCCCTCATTGCGGGACTTTGTACCTGTGGCCTATGCCCACATTCATTCCTATACAGCCTGCTGACCCCCCGGTGGACGTGACAAGGCGCTCCGCCGAGTCCCCGGGCGCGCTATGGAGCAACCGCGCGAGTCCCGGAAACAAGGGACTGGAGCCGGTCAAGTCGGCTGGGTCACTGGCGATTGAGGCGGCTGAACCAACCCCCGCGTTTGGGGAAAAGAGACTGTCACCCCGCCCGGGGACCCCTAAGTCCGGGCGAGGGGATTACTCAGGTGAGGACCTCCGTGAGCTGGCGGTAGTAAAAGCGGAGCTGAAAAGGCAGACCGGGAGAACGACACCCCGTGGGGTGAGTGGCAGGACGTCCCCCGCAGATTGGCGATCCGACCGACGGAGTCCCGCCATCCCAGGACCTGGCGGAGACGGGAGAGAGACGCCTACACCCCTGCGGACGGGTAAGCCAAAAAGCCCTATCTCTTACCTGGTCACAACAGACGGCGAAGCGCTGGAAGGGCCGCGCCAGGCCCCGAGCGCACGTGGAATGGTGGCATCACTTCCGGCGGCGACGGCGGAGCAACCGGATGTCGTCGTGGAAGAAGAGATCCCGCATGGGGGTCCCACGCAAGATGGCGATGCTTCCGGTTCCGGGGAGGACTTCACTTCCGGTGGCGACGGGGAACCCATGAAGAAAAAGCAGCGACGCTTCGGCGATCGGGGGAAGGTCCCCGATCACTTACAAGGCCCAGAAATTGGAGAGACGATCTCAGGACTGAGGAGGGTGAGACATCATCCTTGGACCAGTCTACGGACAGCCAGGAGCGGGTTGTAACCCCGTGGGGTCCCGTTCCGTGCCCCTATGCCCAAACCCCCACCATAGTTAATACCCCTACCCCCATCACACGGTCACCGGGTTCACCGCCTAGCCTGGAGTACGTGGACAATTCACCGGGGGGCGAGGGAAGACGGACTGGGGAAAGGCAGCGCAGTGGCGCTACGGAGGGCGATTCACGGGGAGGGGGAGAATTAAGGGTGGCAGATACAGCACCCCAACCGGCAGTAAAGGCTCCGGGGTCCTCGAGGTGGTTCCCATCGCGATCCACGAGGTCGTCAGGGGTATTTTCATTTGATGACGACAGGGAGCCAGGGCCTAACCCATTAAAGGAGACCCGGTGGTGGGCCCCGCTATTTGAAGGATACTCCGCGTGGATGGACCGTACTCGGTTCCTCATCCGGCGTGAGGACGTGGTAGATTTCTGGTGGAAAGAGGGAGAGTTCACACCCGAGCAGAGGGACAAGGAATTACAGAAGAGGTGGTTCCAGCTGGAGCGTAGAGACATAGCGCCCATGGGTCCCGACACACTGTCAGATCCAGTCAATCCTGATGAGCCCCTATCATGGGTGTTACCTGGGAGGGCAGGTAATGCTGACCTGACCAGGGTCAGTAGGGCGGAGAGGGCTATAATAGTCCGGTATAAAAAGTCCCACGGGTTGGAGTATCCCTATGTTCCGGAGCCCCTGATGGATGAAATTGAGGACAATAGGGAAAGGTGGCTCCAAGAGACTAAAGAGTTGTACTTAGTCAATAGGGGGAGCGCCATTGTAGGTAAGAAGGCGGAGGAAAGGATAGACACCCTGATGCGAGTGTGGAGCATAGGGAGAAATGTCCACAAACATAGGGTGACCTATAGGCCAGAGAGAGGATCGCCTAGGCATTACTATGTCACGGTCCTGGATATGGGTAACAGGGAGGTGAGAAAACCTGACCCAGATCACTATTTTTAGGGGGTACTAACACATTACGCGGGTTCGTGGCTGCTGGTCGGGGCGGGCTTGGCGGAATGTACTGTATTCATTGTTATGGTATTCTGAAAATTTGTATGTGAATGTTAACATAATTATGTCCTATGTTACAGTGCTTCCTGGAAGAAGGTGTACAAATTTAGGTCCCAGCGAGGACGATGGGATTCACCAGGGGGAGAATGTAGCGGTCATGTAAAATGGCTGCTGTCATCTCTCCTGCTGACAGTAAGGCCTGGTAAGTGTGGGCATGCCAGCAGTAATTATGGAGGTTTACCCTCACACCCTGGTGGGGTGCCCTGTGTATGGCTGGGACTGGTCACATGCTCTGACTCCATGGTTAGTGATGTCAGAGGTGTGTCAGCCTCAGAAAGTACATAAGGCACAGCACTGTGCTCAAAAGTTAGTTGCTGTACAGTTCTTAGTTCTAGTTCAAGCCCAGCAGGAGTTGCTGGAGAGTCTTGGTATGAGACCTGAGTTCTGCTGAGAGGAAGAGTTGCGGTAACTCCAGAGGAGACTGTGTCCAGGGACCTGGCACAGGATAGTGATCCCTGCGGGGATAGGGAATCCCTATTAAAGTAAAGAATCACCTTTGAAGGGAAGCAGCGTGGAGAATCATGAGAGGCTAAGTCTCAACTGCGAGGGGCAGCTAGCCCACATCATTCAATAAAGATGTGTTCATTCAGAAATCCTCTCGTGTACATCTGTGGAATGAGTGTACAGAGAGGAGCACCACGGAGGAGTTCCTCAACAGGATCATTCCCATGCGGACGCAGGGACCCTGTTGAGGTGGAGGCGCTGCACTGGAACTAGGTGAGACTCAACACACTACCTCAGCTGCCTGTCTAGACGGGTCCTCCCCACACACCATCATGCGGGAGACTCAGGAGTCCTGTAGCCAGCAGGTGCACCGTCAGGCATATTCACACTGTAATGGGGTCCGGTTAGACCACAGGGGCCAATGTGAGATTGGGTGGGTCAGGCCGGGCCAGAAACACCGTTACATATATATAGTAAATAACTGCAAAACGTGATATATCAAAAGTGGCGCTCTATTATAAGCTTTAAACACGTGTTAATCCAATATTAACATATAAACCTTAAATTGAATAAATATAAGTGATACAAACAAATCCTTGAATGCTGCTGTGACCCAGTGCAGGACTGCTCTCTCAATCCCAGGTGAATATGGCGACGTGGTGATCAAAGGGAAGCGCAAACATGTGGAGATATAAAAAATAAAACTGATGGTGCAGTATTGTGACAAATAAATGCGTATTCTTCTTTAAGTCTGCTGTTATTTATACTCACAAGTGTGAGGATGATACTGTGTACATAAAGCATCACCAATAGTGTTGTCTGCCCTCAGGATATGCCAATGTTTATTAATTATATCCCTTGCGAATTTCCATTGGTTGTTGAATGAGCCATTAAATCTGACTGTTTTGTCGTCTTTATTTGTGATCTTGTCCTGTAACAGTATATTGCGTGGAGTGTACTTTGCCCTCTTGTATGCCAACTTCACTATTCGTTTGCTATAGCCACGTTCGTAGAACCTCTCAGCCATCAGACCCGCCTGTTCCTCAAAATCGGTATAATTACTGCAGTTGCGTTTCAATCTCAGAAACTGGCCAACTGGAATACCATTAATGAGAGATCTGGGATGATGACTACTGGCAATGAGAAGGCTACTGTATTTGTGGCTGTAGCCTTACGATGGATAGTAGTGGCAATGGTGTTGTCAATGCCTCTAGAGATACACACATCTAAGAACGTTACTTTATCATGATCGTATTCTAAAGTCAGAAACAGATGTGAAAAACGGGTAAACAGCCAGTTAACCCACCAGGCGCTCAGAAAATGTAGCTGCAGCTGTGGAATGGTGTTTTAACAATGAATCTGATTGAAGGGTGCCACTATCCCCCAGTGTGTGTTGGAATATATGTAATTCTCTACAACTGGCTAGCTGTAAGCACAATGAAGTTGGAGAAAGACTTGAAGGGAAATAACTTACAGTTGCACTGGGGGACGTGATGAAGTGGCCCGTCTGTCTTCCTGCATAAACAATGCTGTGTGTCCCTCTGTCTGCGATGTCTCTTGCTGGAATGATGGGAAGATCTTCTCACGTTGCCAGCACTCTCTTCCGCCGCCAACCCTGCACCCGCTCGTGCGCGGTGGGTGGTCACCTGACCGGCGGCAGTGCCGGTACTTCCGGATGCAGCGGGGAGACCCAGATACACCATACACAGCCCGGCGTGCAGGCAGCAGGCACCAGAACACTAGAAATCCTCCCCAGAGAGGTCAGTACGCCGCACAGCCGTGGAACAAAACTTCAGAGAAGGCTGATCAGTGAAACATGAAGCTTTAATAGAACAAAGTGCAAACGGATCCTCTTAAAGAGGATCCGTTTGCACTTTGTTCTATTAAAGCTTCATGTTTCACTGATCAGCCTTCTCTGAAGTTTTGTTCCACGGCTGTGCGGCGTACTGACCTCTCTGGGGAGGATTTCTAAAGTCAGAAACAGATTG